>NW_012114500.1:2189719-2207433 GCF_000951035.1 Colobus angolensis palliatus | reverse complement strand
TAGATCCTTGAGGAATCACCATACTGTCTTCCACAATGGTTTTAACTTCTGCTGCTTAATTCCACCAAAGCTAATCATATTTACTGTTTTGAATAGCCTAAATAATTTTAAAGAACTTGGGTCATTCATGAGATGTTTCTTTCTAAAAATAGTTTTCTATTTATACTGCATTTTCTACTCTCTTTTGTATGTTCTCATAGTATTTTGTATATACCCTGATTGCATCAGGTTTCAAATTGTATTATATTTTAGTTATTTGTAAGTTATCTTCCTCATATATTGTAGACCGCTTAAAAATTGAGATCAATTATTCATTTAAATGTTTCTCCGGCAGTTAGTATAATGCCTAGGACATGGTGTGACTCAAAGTGCTTAAACATGTAAAGATTCCTTCAAAATTACAAATAATAATTTTATTTCCCTAAACATATAAAGTGTCCCATCTTATTTACAGAACTACATACAGAAATACGGAGTGGGTAATAAAGTATTCAAATAACCACTACTTTTTAAATAATATTTTGTTCTTTAGAACTCCATATAATTCAGTTTAGCCATTCTTTAAATTAGAGGTCATCATTAGACATTTGTAAAGGATTTGGAGTATAAAACATGACACTATATAGACACATAGTTCTTGTTGATGGTCTGGAATTCGAAGAAGTTGGAAAATGGATTATCAATGATTGGTGGAAGTGTTAGTTCAAGAATGTATCTGCTATATCAACATTTTTCATTTTTCTAACTGTCAAAAGAATACCAGAAAGCAAGAGGAAAGTATAGCCAGAGATGGGACATCCTAAAAGTAATGAAAGCAAATATTCTGTCACTCCCCACCCCCCAAAAATCCCATAATTCCATTTATTTTCAATAATATAATATCCAGGATGTCACTAGAATGTACCACTGACAGTCTTCATATGTCATAATAATCTGATTATGTTTCTCATAAAGTAGTCAGATCAGTGGAGTGGTCCTAGATTATAACTGAAAATAATTCTTTTAAAAATGCGTATGTATATATATATTTTTTAAAGAAAAGTATGTATATGCTTTTAAAAAGGACTTCTCACAGATAAATACTTTGGTGGTAAGTAGTGTTCAGTCACATTCTACACCTAAGAAAATGGGCTTCAGGAGGGTCCCAGTGATATCTAAACCCATGGTTCACGAGCGTGGCTTCCAGTCTAACAGCATCAGCATCACATGAGAACTTGTTATAAAGGCCAGTTTTTGTGCCCTCACACCAGAGGTACTGAATAAGAAACTCTAGGGTAAGGCCTGATAGTCTGTGTTCTTCGAGATGGTTCAATTTTGTCTAAACACATAGAGTTAGCTAATGCCAAAGTCTTGATTTCGATGCTTTGAGTCCAATCTGCTTCACATCCATTTATTTTGGCCTGCATGGAATAAATGTTTTATTGATCACATTAATAATAGCTTTGGAAACAAATGATAAACCCTCAAACTCTTTTCTATCAACATCTACTTTTTAAACTAAAATCTGTCTTGGGTGCCCTTATGCTCACTGCAATGCATATAAAGAGATCTGATTTATGACGGAAAGTTCTCATCTCTCGTTTTTTCACTAAATTCTTCATATAAATCATTCTTATGTGTTAATTTTCATGTGGTCCTCTAAACTCTTTCCAGCTCCCTCATTCCGTTTTCTGTTGCTTCCATTTTATCTCTTTCTCTCTGTCCTCTTTATATTAATAGTGATCATTGCTTACACCTGTGCTAGCCCAGCTTATCTTATTGAATGAATTTTAATGCCAAGTTGTTTAGATAGAATTTGAAACTGCAAAGGAGATTTATAGTTCAGGGAGCATCATCTGGAAAAGGCCCTAATTTATTTTCACAGTTAGGTAAAATTTAGATCTCTTGTGTCTGTAAAACCGCCTGGAAGCAACAGCAATTATATTTCACAGGCCAGTCTACATGAATGATTTAAAACACACTCTAGACGTCAGGTGCTCTTTTCCTTACTTTTCCCCTCAAGAAAGATTTGAATATATTGTTCTCTAAAAGAAAGAAAAAGAAATTAAATTAGACCCTCACAGATATAAACAAAATCATTATGTCCTTCTATATCAATAAGCTGTGTCCATGGCTAGGAAAATTTGACCAAGCTATTCTTTCCATTTCTTTAGATAAGATAGACACTTTGTTGCTCTATAATATAAAGTAAAGAGCATGTTCCTTTTGGGAGTTTTACTCATCTGCAGAAATGACCACTGTGGCCATTTTTTGTTCTTTCCAAAGATGGCCCGGAGAACAGAAACATAACTGAGGAGTTGCTGAGTGCTCACTTCTCTAACCAGCCCAACTGAACCAGCCAGCTGCCCTTGCATGCTATTGCACCCTGTAATTCCACCTGCCTCTGTCTTGGCTTTTACGCCATGTACAGTCATGTATGTCAGAAGAAGGGCTTAGGATGCAAGAAAACTTGCCAAGTTCAAGTGCTGGCTCTGCCAGTCACTAGCAAGAGAACACTGCATAAGTCACTTAAATGCTCTGAAATTTTGTTTTCTCAGCTGTGTACTTGAAACCTGATACTATCATTCCCTACACAAAAAAGTTTGAGGATCAAGTGAGAATTCATGGATCTCAGGTAGAGGTAATTTTGAACCTCATAATGTTTAACAATGTCTGGAGACATTTTTGGTTACCGTAACTGGGGGTGGGGGAAGTGAGGAATGCGGATCCAGTTAGTAGAGACAAGGGATACTGCTACACATCCTACATGCACAGAACAGTCCTCCAAAACAAAGAACCATCCAGCCCAAAATAGCCAATAGTGCTGAGCCTGAGAAACCCTGGATGAGAAGGTACATGTGAAATTGCTTCGTAAAGTGAGAGGACAGTTATTTGAAAAAAATATTCACTGTGTGTCAAGCACTGTCTCTGGAGCCAGGTGTTGTATTCATTTTAACCCTAAATACTCAGGGATGAGACACAAAATCTCTACAAGCTTCAAGTCCTTTTGTGGAAAAGAACTCCCAATCTATTTCTTTGACCCTCTAATGCTTTGCCCAGTATCTTCACTGTAGCACCAAGGACTATAGATGATGTGCTTGCTTACTTAACTAATTCAATCAAAATAAATAGCGAAGTTCCCTTGAAAACTACCAGCTTTTATTCTCTGTTATAATTATCCCTATGTCAGATATTGCCATAGTCATCTAAGAGCTAATAATCTGGTTTTCTTTCATCAACAGCACTTATGATAGTGATATGAACAAAGTACATATACTCAATAAATATTCCAGACTCAATTGTGTGATGATATCATTAGTTTTTCTGGATCAGCAAAAATAAGAGGATTCAATAAAGCATGAAAATTTAACCATGATGGTAATGATAACTTATGCTGATGAAGTACTTAAATATGCTAGGCACTTTTACTTATGATAGTTTACTTAATCCTCACAAAAAACATTTGAGGTAGCTACCTCCACTTTACATAGAAGGAAACTGAGGCACCAAAAGTGTAGGCAAATTTCCCAAAATCATATAGCTAATTAGTGACAGAAGTGAGATTTGAACCTCAAGATAGTCTGGCTCCAGAGCGCATGTGCTTTATCTATCACACTATTTATCATTTAAGTCTGAAAGCAGCAAAACCCATTTTACCTAACAAAGCCACAGCTATTGAAGGCATACAGCACTGGTAAAATTAATAAATCAGGTCAGTTCAGGACAATATTGAAATGAAATAGTGCAAAGCTGACTAAGAGTTTTGCCAACCTGAAAATGTGCTGACATGTTCGGGCCAAGTCATAATGCCCCCAGTGAACCTGTAGCACTTCAAAACACTGGGGCCTTTTGGTTTTGGTCAAACTGTTTAAATAGCCAAGTACATGACCTTGTTGCCAAACATATGCTCACTGCAGGTGACATTTCAGTAGCTTTCTGAAGGAGAAATTGATGCTTTCACTTTGCTCCTATAAATTGTGCAAAATGGCCTATTACCTCTGGTCCCTGCAACAGGAAACTTCAAAGTCAGACTGAAAGGAGAAGAACCACTCATCTGAATGTCAAGCTGCCGATGAACAGACCATCTAAATCGACATACACCCGTGTGGGATTAGGGAAGGACAGGGTTTTGTAGCCGCAAGAGCAGTCAGCAATTGCTTTATCTGCGTTCTCGGTTTTCTTCTTCCTCCTGCCAAATGTGATTGGACGTGATGCAAATCCTTGACTATGAAGCAGATTCTTTTTATAGAAAAACAACCATACTTCTCTACTTTGACCGCTAATTCACAGAAGCTCAGCTTCATGTCCAGAACTTTAGAAGTAACAAAACCAAAGAGAACAGTCTCCTGGTAGAGAAATCCTGGACTTCACTAAATCAGACTTTTTGCCAGTTAAAATGATTTAAAGTCAGTTGTTTCATTCTGGCCATAAAATTCATTTAAAAATCAAGTCTGTCTTTTAAAACAGAAAATCTGCTGAGAGTACAGAAAAGAATACAGATTTATTCATGCACCAGAGTCCCATTTTAACAGTGTTTATGATATGGCTCATTGACCAATCCTTCAAAACAGAACTATGAACAAAAAGTGCTTGCTACACATCACATAATTAGCCCATAAAACAGATGTTCATTTCTTCACATAATATGAACATTTTTGAAAAATATCACTTTATTTAACTCTAACATATTCAATGAGTGTGCATTTTATAATATTTGAGTTAAATTGTACCCAAAATGTTAGCAAAAAATTGAAACCATATATTGTAATGACTGTCACAAATATTTTAAGCTTTGAAAGATTCCTCATACATGTAGAGATACAGCTTAATTTACCAAAGTCATTCAGAGATTAAACTAAAATTTCTCCAACCCTCAAGTCATAACCACGGGTAAGAAATTAATAAATTGTGCACTATATTGACATTAAATTTTTGAACATTTTTATATAAACTAGCTTGTACATTTCTTCTCATAACTAGCATATGGGATAGCTATGCAAGAATTATTCGTTCCAGTTAAAAACTGAAGGGTCACCCATTCAAGTAATCCAAGTAACTGTCCAATAATCCGTAATACTGACTGGTACAAGTTAAACTCAAACTGCTGTATTTTGAGCCTCAGTTTAGTTACTGTCCTATTGGACCAGTCATTCCTTGATGTCTTTTGATAAGGTTTTCACTTGTCTGTTAAGAAATAAGAATATTAAATGCAATGACTTTATAAAATTAAATTATTTCTTTTTCAAAGGATTGCCTTTTATTCTTTTTCATGAAGATGTTCTTTTTTTAAATTAAATGATGATGTCAGACAAGAGAAAGTTACGAAGAGCATCCAAATTGGAAACAAAAAAGTCAAATTATCCTTATTTGCAGATGATATGATCTTATATTTGGTAAAACCTAAAGACTCCACAGGAAAGCTGTTAGAACTGATAAAGAAATTTAGTAAATTTGCAGGATACAAAATCAACATACAAAAATCAGTAGTATTTCTATATACCAACAGTGAACAATGTGAAAAAGAAATGAAAAAGTAATCCCAGTTATAGTAGCCACACATAAAATTAAATAATACCTAGAAATTAACCAAAGAAATGAAAGATTTATATAATGAAAACTATAAAACTCTGATGAAAGATATTGAAGAGAACATCAAAAAATAGGAAAGTATTTCATGTTCCTGGATTAGAAGAATCAATATTGTTAAAATGTCCATATTACCCAAAGCAATCTACAGAGTCAATGTATTACCTACCAAAATACCAATGACATTCTTCACAGAAATAAAAAAAAATCCTAAAATTTATATGTAATCACAAAAGACCCAGAATATCCAAAGCTATCCTAAGCAAAAAGAACAAAACTGGAAGTATCACATTCCCTGACTTCAAATTATGCTACAGAGCTATAAAAACCAAAACAGCATTGTACTGGCATAAAAACAGACAGATGGACCAATAAAATAGAATAGAGGTCCCATAAACAAATCCACAAAACTAGAGTGAACTCATTTTTGAGAAAGTTTCCAAGAACATACATTGAAAAAATGACAGTATATTTAATAAATGGTGTTGGGGAAACTGGACATCCATATGCAGAAGAATAATACTAGAGCCCTATCTCTCACCATATACAAAAATCAAATCAAAATGGTTTAAAGACTTAAATCTAAGACCTCAAGATATGAAACAACGCCAAGAAAATATGGAGGAAAATCTCCAGGACATCAGTCTGGGCAAAGATTTCTTGAGTAATACTCCACAAGCACAGGTGATCAAACCAAAAATGGACAAATGAGATTATACCAACTTAAAAGGTTCTGTGAAGCAAAAAATACAATCAACAAAATGAAGAGACAATCCACAGAATAGGAGAAAATATTTGCAAACTACCCATCTGACAAGGGATTGATAACCAGAATATATAAGGATTACAAACAAGTTTATAGGAAAAATCTTACTAAAATCTGATCAAAAAATAGGCAAATGATTTAAATAGACATTTCTCAAAAGAAGACATAGAAATGACAAGCAGGCATATCAAAAGGTGCTCAATATCATTAATAATCAGACAAATGCAAATCAAAACTGCAATGAGATATCATCTCACCCCAGTTAAAATGGCTTATATCCACAAGACAGCAATAACAAATGCTGGGGAGAATGTGGAGAAAAGGGAATATTTGTGTGCTGTTGGTGGGAACATAAATTAGTACAACCACTATAGGGAAATGTTTGGAGGTTCCTCAGAAAACTGAAAATAGAGCTACCATATGATTCAGTAATCCCACTGCTGGGTATATACCCTAAAGAAAGGAAATCAGTAAATCAAGAAATATCTGCACTCCTATATTTTTTGTACACTATGTACAAGAGCTAAGATTTGGAAACAACCTAAGGGTGCATCAACAGACGAATGGATAAAGAAAATGTACATATACACAATGGAATACCATTCATCCATAAAAAAAGAATGAAATCCAGTTATTTGTAACAACGTGGAACTGGAGGTCATTATGTTGAGTGAAATAAGCCGGGAACAGAAAAACAAACATCACATGTTCTCACTTATTTGTGGTATCTAAAAATCCAAACAATTGAACTCATGGACACAGAGAGTAGAAAGATCATAACCAGAGACCAGGAGGAGTAGCAGGGGCCTGGGAGGGAGCTGGAGATGGTTAATGGGTACAAACAAAAATAATTAGAAATAATGGATAAGACCTACTATTTGATAGCACAACAGGGTGACTATAGTCAACAGTAACTTGACTGTACATTTAAAAATAACTTAAAGTGTGCAATTGGATTGTTTATAACTCAAAGAATAAATGCTTGAGTGAAGGCATACCCCATTCCCAGGATGAACTTATTTCACATTGCATGTTTGTATTGATACATCTTAATACCCCATAAATATATACAGCTACTATGTACCCACAAAATTTTTAACAATTTTTAAAAATAAAAATAAATAAATGCTTATGATAAAATGAAATGATGGTAGTTATTTGCATTTCTAAATGGTCTTTCTTGGTATATTAGTCTGAATTCTCTCAGTTGCGCATGTTTAAAACCTAACCCAAACTGGCTTAAACTAAAAGAGAATGTATTGACTCATGTAATGAAAAAAATTCATTGTCATAGTTGCAAGTGTGTCTACATCTACGTTTCAAGTGATGTTTTCAGGACTTGATCTCTCTCCATTTCTTGGCTCTATTTTACTTTTAAAAGGGCTTTATCCTCAGATTTGACAGTGATCTCATAGGAGTCAGGCTTACATCATCCTTACTTCTAATCCTAGTAGTGGAAATAAAATTTTTCCTAATAGTTCAACAAAAGTCTTACTGCATATGGGTAGATCGTAAGACTAACCCTGAACCAATCATTGTAGCCAGAGGGTTTCATGGTCTAAATGTCCGTACCTAAGCCCAGAGATAGAGTCAGACCCTTATGAACAACGTGGAGTAAAAAGGAGGAAGAGCTGGATCCTCTAAGAAAATCAGAAAATCAGGGTGATGTTACCAGAGAAAAAGTGAATAATTTTGAGTTAAGCAAAAACATCAGCTGTCCACAAGTCTTGCTAAAATAATATGTTGGCCATGCAATATAATTGTGCCGACTTTAAAAAAAGTTATACATTCTCTGAATCCGAAAGGCTAGAAACCACTGTGGTAGACTACATGGTCTAACAATGAGTAAACTTTCAGGATACCTATTAATTAGTCACAAAAGAATCTCTGGACATCTAAGCAACTAATAAGACAATACACCAAATAGCTGCTTTTGTCCTCAACTATTCAGACATTTGAAGGCCAACATTTTTTCACTATTAGTCAAACATGTCAGGTAAAGTCCCCCTCTCAATGTTTTGAAATACAAAGCTAGCCCTGCTACCAAATAAATTGCTGCTTGTGAGCTATATTTTAATTTACTTCTACCAAAATTGGGAGAATAGAGGAGAAAGAAATATTCAGCCATCATTCCAGCACTGCTTTCTAAGTCACACTATGCTTATATAGGACAAAAAGGCTCTAATTCAAGAGTTGGTACTGTTTGAAACTTGCTATTCTCTGTGTTTGGTCAATAAAAATGTGTTAGGGTTATGATACTCTAAAAATAGAGCAAGAACATAATTTTTTAAAAACAAAATTTTATTTGTAACCAAAATTTCATCCAAAGAATTATTGGCATAGTAATCCTAAAAAAAGGAGGCAGAGTGGTCCTTCAAAATAATCCCATCATTTTTTCTGTGTTTTCTGTAAACTGCTCTTACATATCCCTAAAGACAGCTGGTTTTAGATCATCAGCCAAAGTTTCAAGGCTATTTGAAAGAGTCTAGCAGGATTCATTTTCTTAAGCATACACTTTCTGTTGACCCTCATATCTTTACATTATCAATGTAAGAAATTTTAAAAATAAAAATCCTTCATATAGAAACACTAACATAAATAAAGCTTATAGATCTCTTCCTATGGTTACACAGGTAACTAAAGATTCTAAAAATCTAGACTTACCAAGCTTCTGTTGCTTCTAAAGCTACGATTGAGAAAATTCCAATCAAGGCAAAGTATTTACATGATTACTTCTTAGACCCTGGTTACTTGTTTCCTTTTTAGCCACTAGAAATTTGGCTTCTAATACTACCACTTTACTAAATATGCTGTCTTGATAATCTCCTCCTTGACAAATAAAAGGGCCTTTTCTCAGTCCTCATTCTCTTTGACCCTTTTCAACATCTTGACCTTCAAGATATTGACCTTTTTATTTTTTTACTGTATTTTTATTCTGATTGTTCTCTTTTCCCTTATGCAAATAATCAACCCTGGGCTTTTTTTCCCTACATTTAAAATAGCTTCTCTAGGGAAGAGAAGCTATTTCTCTATTTCTAGAGAGAAGCTTATTTCTCTTTTTCCTAAATGTAGATAAGCTTAAAGAAACTGATATTTTTCTAACATATTTTTCTATTCAACAGTACCTTGGAAAGCACTCAAGTAATAAATGGAATCTAATATTTGAATGAGAGGATCAAAATGTGCAATAAACATAGTTATGTGATTAACTAGTTAACTAGTTGGGGATTCAACAAAGGCCTTATTAACTTCCCCTCCTTCCAGTTAGGTTTACAGAATCTAGAACTAGCTGAACGCTGTTTCCCCAGCTAGGGAGTAAGCTTCTCAAAAGTAAAAAGGGAATTCTGTTTTTTGTATTCCCAGCACTCAAGCAGTGTCTAGTCCAGAGAAGATAATAAAAAGCTTTTAAAAAAATAGCAAGTAGCACCAAATGTCTATGGCATATGATATACGCAGGAGAATAATGAAAATACTAAAAAGTATGTGGGAGAGTATTGATCTAGATGCTAAGGATTCTGGATTTATTCTTTATATAATGGAGAGCTCTGGAGGGGTTTTATACAGAACATAATATAATATAAATTATTTAATACATGTGAAAAGACTTAGAATTGTTTATGTCATAGAGTAAGCCCTCTATAATTGCTTATTATTATCATCATCTTCATCAGAGCAATGTTTATTAATCCTCTTATAAGAATTTCTAGCTAATGTTCATATTCTAATGTCCAAAACTGTGAGTTTGCTTTTGGTATTTTCAAAGTACTTTCTTTGCAAAAGCAAATTGCATGAAAGTTGCTCCCAGTTTTAGTCTCCTACTCTGAAAGAAGTCTGGTTCCAAAGTCAACCACCTGCTTTAATCTCCAGGACTCACTCCAAGTTAGAAATCACTCAACTTCAGTCTATCACCAAAAATGAAAAAATTCAGTTTAAAAGATCTCCAGCATCTGTCTGGCACCATGGTCGACAAAGCCAGAGTGAGCCAGGGCTCCTGCTTGCATGAAAAGGAGGAGTCTGAGCATATTTGCCTGGTGATCTTTGCAAAAAATGAAGAGATGACCACAGAGGAGGCCCAGCTGAGGGAACTGGATAAATGAACAGGCAGCTCTACACAGACCACAAAAAATTAATCAGGCTTTGGAACAATTTTATTCTAGTTTGTATTCTTTGGGGATAACTTCCTTAGTAGCAGCTAAATGGGGAGCCCTGAGGCTTGCCAAATATCCCATTTGAATTAGCATATATTTACATATATTGACATACAGAAAGATGCACCACCAGACTACCAAAAAAGTGCCCTTCCACACTCCCAGGTAGGTCATTTTCCCTCTGCGATTCTCTGGGCAACCAAGGCAGCAATCCTGCCAGAACAATGACCTGGGAGACCAGGATTCTTTTTCTGTGACTGCATACCTGTGATGCTCCAGGCAATTCACTTATTTATTTTTGGCCTCAGTTTTCTCATTTAAAATGAATGGAGGAATGCCACAGAACCTCTAAAATTCCGTATGTTTTTAAAACTCTGATTTTTATTTTCCATACTTTTCCCAGAGGTAGGCTGCTGAATTAAGTAAAGGATTAGCAAATTACAGCCTAGAGACAAAATCCTCCCACCACCTGTTTCTATGCATAATGTTTCAGTGAAACAGGCACACCCATTTGTTACATTTTATCTGTTGCTGCCTCCCTTCCGTGGCAGAGCCAAGTGACCGTAACAGAGTCCAGTCATAGCCTATCATATTTTCTATGTTGCTCTGTAAGAGAAAAACTTTACTGTTTCCTGATCTAAGTAAAAGTCAACAGAAATTTTCATTTTCTCACTTATTTCTTATGCTAATTTACATACAAGTAAATTGAGAAGCCAAGAATAAGGTCTTGGCTGAGGCAGTGTGCACAATTATTTGTTCTGCTCTTCAACAATAAGTATTAGAGCAAACAAATAACAAATGTATGGCAAATTGTTCTAATGTTCTAGCCTTTAGAAAGTGTCATGTGAAATGCTGTTGTCACACCAAAAAAGCCAGTTTTCAAGCCACGTGTGAATTGAGAAAACAAACTGTCATTTTATTCTAAATAATTTTCTTGCACAATTCACTTGAAATAGGTTGATATTTGCTTTATGGGTTATTCTGGTAGACTTTACGAAATGAGAAATGATTCAGCATCTCAATCTCCCCTTTCTCAGTTGAATGACTCCTTGATTAATAGCTAAAGGTGGTAGTTGTATGAGCTCCATAGTGAATTCTATTTTAATTATATAAAAAAGAGCAATGTTAAGTCATTCAATGAGTAAGAAGGGACTTAAAGAACATTAGCTAGGCAATATATATAAAATAATTATAGGCTGATTCGTGTCTGACTTGACATTTGACTATAAGTGTGTCTCTTCTTAGAACATTAAGTAGAAAATAAAAGCAGCTATTCAGAATTTTTGCATTTTATAAATGGAGCATAGCTGGAAAAAACTGAAATGTATTTTTTTTATTCTTTAGAAAAAACTCTCGCTTCATTTGAGCCTCAAAAAATCTCAAGTAGCAAAGTTTCTCCTGCTTTATGTTCTTCTTGTGGATGTTTTTCTTTTTAAATTTCTATCATTTTGCTCACCAAGTGACAACCCTGTTCTTTTTCACTCCTTAAAATTTATCACCTTGCTTTTCCAAACAATCTTGAAACTTAAAGTCCGTTTGGAGTCACACAGACTGTAGCTGATTTCCAGCATTGTGACTTTAAGGAAGTTTTTCAACCTCACCAAGCAAACCAAGGTTTTCACATCAAATTTAGATAATAATAGCTACTACTTCATAGTGTGTTTTGAGAAGTCTATTTGCTAAATGTATATATCTAGTGTTTAGCTTATTCTTACAAACATCATTAATCAACTCATCTTCCACAGAAGAGTCATGAGACTTTCTTTCTCCCCTCCCGTATCCATTGGTTTTCCAAAATTGTAGTATCTTACAAATTGATGTGGTTAGGCTTTCTGTCCCTACCCAGATCTCATCTTGAATTATAATCTCCATAATCCCCATAAAACCCACCATCTGTCAAGGGAGAGAAGAGATGGAGGTAACTGAGTCATGGGAGTGGTTTTCCCCATGCTGTTCTCGTGATAGTGAGTGAGTTCTCATGAGATCTGATGTTTTTTTCAGAGTTTCTTCCCCCTTCACTCGGCACTCCTCTTTCCTGCCACTTTGTGAAGAAGGTGCCTTGCTTCCTCTTTGACTTTTGCCATTATTGTAAGTTTCCTGAGGCCTCCCCAGCCATCTAAACTGTGATTCGATTAAATCTCTTTTCTTTATAAATTACCTAGTCTCTAGCATTTCTTAATAGCAGCATGAAAACAGACTAATACACCAATCATTCATTTCATGGAGCTCAGTCATTTGTGTTTCTCAAGTGTTTAGCTGAAACCTCTTGATCAAATCCTGTTTTTGATAAAATTGGTTTCTATTAAGTTAAATTTACCAGATAATCATGTGTCTCTTTCATAAACTAGAAATAAAACTCATTTTCAAAGATACTGTATTGGAAGTACTACTAATGAGATCCCAAGGATTTAAAATGTTCTGAGTCCAGCAGTCCATGAAAACCTAGTGGATCTCTGTTACTTCATCATTCTTGACAGTAACCTAAGTGGTGGTTAATTATTTTCTACTTTCTTGAATATATCAAGTGTAAATCCAAAGAATATATTAACCAAAGTCAATAAGCAGAGAGGAATGAAACACTTAAAAGCTTTATATCTAGACAGGAAGGCCACTCTGATGATATGCATTTAATCATGTCTGTTATTTTTAAAGGTCAGCATTACAGTTCAATTAGTAGTTCTATTTGTTAGATGCATTTTTCTTAATAGAATTATTCATCCAGGCTTTTAAAACATGTTCAAGCCACAATTATATATATCTCTTGGAAGAAATTCCCATCAGATCTCTTGGTCTGACTTCAGGGTTCTCATTAAAGTTGTCACTTAATATCATCAAATCCTATTATCTCTCAATCATCTCTAACTCTTTGCATAAACATATAGAACAGATACAATATTTGCATAAACAGAAAGTTTAGACCAGAAAAGATTATATTTACAGAGATAAGCAACCTGTGCTCCCTAGTTTGTTTTGCTCCAAAAGAATAAGTAACTTGTTGGCTCTCAAAAAGTTAATCCAAGATGAGTCTGAAGTGATATTTAAGACCATACTCTAAAGCTTCCCTTTCTAAGTAAAATAATTTTAATAATATTAAGGCATATGAAATTTAGCTTACCACTATTACTAGAATGAACTCTAATAGCCTGTATTGCAATAGAAGGGCACATGCAAAGCAAGAATTAGGTAAGGGACAACTTAAAAAATAGTGACAGAATAATAAGAATTAAGGGAAGTAACCCAAATAAAGTGGAAAGGGGATGACAAGCGGTGAGTAATAGCAACTGTCATCACTTTAACCTTTCATAATTTATAACAAACAAACAAAATACGAAGGAGCCAGGCATAGAGGTGTGCGCCTGCAATCACAGCTATTTGGGAGGCCGAGGCACAAGAATTGCTTGAACCCAGGAGGTGAAGGTTATAGTGAGCTGAGGTCATGCCACTGGACTCCAGCCTAGGCAATAGAGCGAGACTCTGTCTCAAAAAAAAAAAGAAAAAAGAAAAAAAAAGATGAACTTCAGATAGTAAAGCTTCCTTCTCTCAAATTCCATGTACAATAAACTCAAGATCTAAAATTCTATTTTGTATTTGGAAAATACTAAGTAAAATCAAAAATTAATGTCAAAGTTATAAAACATTTAACTATTCAAATGGTGTCCTGCCATATATAAATGTTGAAGAAATTCAACATATTTATTTTCAGAGCAAGAGAAATTTATTCTCTTATAATAGACTATTATAAGTCTAATAATAGACTATGTGCTCTAACACGGATGACATTACAAAATGAAAGTGTACGTGTAAGTATGTGAAGTGAACATGTGAGGGGATAACAATCTATGGTACAGAATACCTATGTAATCAGAAAAGATTAAAATGTTTGAAGAACAAGATAATTTATTAAATTTCTGAAAATATTGTTTTTATTTTGTGAATTTTCAAAGACAAATTGACCCAACGCTCCAAACTATTTTCAAGCAGTCCATGTCCATGTATGTTGCCTGCCCCTTGGAATTACTATTTCTCCCAAAATATTTTCTGAACACACTATTATGTTTCAAACCAACCATTTCCAAGTAACCTATTTTCACCAGTCCAGTTATCCGATTGGTTGGCGGTGATTTTCCTTGGCTAATTGGAAAGATTAGCAGTGCCACTTTGAAAGAATTGGTGATAATGAAACCAAACTACCTGCTTAATGACACAATTTAGAGCTCATTAGTAAACTGTGCAACTCAATGTATAAGGGCTGTTACAAGCAGATAAAGGACTAGAATCTCATCAGAGGCCCCCTCTTTCATTCCTAAGTCTACTCTAGTTCAAATAGAGATGTCAGAAGTGCTCTGACCTTACTGGGTTGTAAGGAAGAAACTAAATTAAGCAGGATATTGGGTAATTAGTCATCAGCTCATATTAACAGAAACATGACAGGCACTTTCTCCTTGTGACGTTCAAATTCTGTATTCGCATTTCTACGATATGCACCACTTTTAACATTGTCTTCTCTTTTATTTATTAAGCACTCCTTTCCTGTATTTCTGACCACCAACAGACTTCTCAGGAGTAGAGACTTAACTGTTCTTTGAATCTACTCCAAAAATGTAGGCATTCATTAAAAGTTAATTGAAAGAATTACTGGATGAGTGATTGAAACACACTAATACCTAAAAAAGAAATTGGAGAAAATAATCACATAAGAACTAGGATAGATGAAGCAGGGTTGTATAAGTTCACAAATTAAAGAGACATGTCTGTATTTTGTTCCCCAGAGACGTCCTTGAAAGCGATGGATGGTCTTTGAGCTAAGCAGTCCTGAGATTGGTCGCCACCTGGTGGCCATAGATAATATTATAATACGTTTCTGAGTGTACCTTGATTATATAGGCAAACTGCTTAAAAACTGGACCCCAAATTGGAACACGTCAGACATAATAGACATTTGTTTGCTGCTTACATGTATGTTCCAAGCACAAAGGACGTTCTCCTCCTCACAGAGACAGGGATGCAGCTGAGTTGCCATACCCAGGGTTAGTCAAAGGAAGGGAGAAAGTGTTTGAAGAAGAGACAGCACAGCCATTCTCTGAAAAGCTTAGAGGCACACATAGTTTCTCTTACAAGATGGGAGAGAATTCGCCAAAAGGACAAACTATGTGCCAGCCAGAGCCCTGTTACTATGGAAGGAGGTAAAGGATGTGGAGGGTGGCTAGAAGACTACCAGTGAGTTTCTTTATTTATAAAAATAAGAATAATGGCATTCAGCTCAGATTGGTGTCTCTAAGATTAAGTAATAAAAATCAAGAAATATATCAGGCATAAAGGATAACAAAGTAAAAAAATATATAAAAATTTAGCTAGGCTAAAGATTCTTGATTCCATGAAGCGATTCATAAAGGGTAGTTTCCATTTATCTGGGTAGTAATAACTGAATTATATTTTATTTTATTCTAGATAGAATTCTAGAGTTCTAGATGATCCATAGAGAAACTTCATATATTGACTCATTTACCAAATAGTCATTGCACACCCACTCTGTGCCACAGTCACACAGTACAGCAATAAACAAAATAGAAATCCTGCCCTCAAGCAGTAAACAGGTATGACAGGGGAAATTTTAGAGCATAGCTATTTATGATCTTTTACCATCTCACTTTCTGAGGGATCTGAAATATTTTTTACACTACTCAGCTATAAGGACAAAAGTATAAGAAAAACAAAAACTCTTTGTTTGTTTCAGTTACAAAGATAATTTCTTTCATGATTAAGAATTATTGTGATATAGGTTATTAAAAAAAAGAAAAACAGCATGCACAAAAGCAATTAACAGGCAATCTGACCCAATCTATGGGCAATGGAGGAATGCCTCCTTTAAGAAGTGACATGTTGGCCGGGCGCGGTGGCTCAAGCCTGTAATCCCAGCACTTTGGGATGCCGAGACGGGCGGATCACGAGGTGAGGAGATCCAGACCATCCTGGCTAACACGGTGAAACCCCGTCTCTACTAAAAAATACAAAAAAACTAGTCGGGCGAGGTGGCGGGCGCCTGTAGTCCCGGCTACTCCGGAGGCTGAGGCAGGAGAATGGCGTAAACCCGGGAGGCGGAGCTTGCAGTGAGCCGAGATCCGGCCACAGCACTCCAGCCTGGGCGATAGAGCGAGATTCTCTGTTTCAAAAAAAAAAAAAAAAAGAGGTGACATGTAAAGTGCTGCTTGAAGAATGACTTATTGGTATCCAGGTGGCAGGTGAGGGTGACCGACCTTTGCAGGCAGAGGAACTGATATATACAGGCTTCCAAGGCTGGAAGAAGCATGGATATTGACTAAAGTGAAATAAGGTCTATATGGCTACTAGGTA
Source organism: Colobus angolensis palliatus (assembly GCF_000951035.1). NCBI lineage: Eukaryota > Metazoa > Chordata > Mammalia > Primates > Cercopithecidae > Colobus > Colobus angolensis. Next base: position 2,190,603 of record NW_012114500.1, on the reverse strand, counting down.
TAAAAGGAGGGGGAAATAGTATGATATGAGATTAAGTAAAACAGATCATACAGAGACTCAAAATCCCTGTCAGAGCTTTTCAACTTTATTTGAAGAACAACTGGAATTCACAAACTATTTCAGACAAAGGTACAGCATTATTGAATTGGCAATATAAAAGATTGATCTAGCCATTGGAGAATGAATTAAAAGAAATGTAAAATAGATGCATTGGTACAAGTTGAAAGATGTTTGCTGTATTCTAAGCAAAAAAGCATTTTGACTTGGACTAGTGTGGTAGAAAGGAGATGAAGAGAAGAAAACTAAATCAAGAAATACAGACAAGGTGGAAGAGACAGGACGTGATAATTGATTAAATGAAATAAGGATAGGGAAGTAGGGATGAAGGCGGAAGGTTAAAATTAAAAATAATATAATACCAATGATTCTAGTTTGAGCAAATGGCAGATAATTAAGCAATATCTCCTGGTTTAGGGAACATAGATAAAGAAATGTCTCAGGGGAAAATGCTTGTTTAGAGAAAAAGTTTAGCATCTCATGCAGATTCCTTTTTACCCTCCTGGTATAATACCATGTGCTATTCTTTTTTTTTTTTATCATTTATAAGTTTATTAACCCATTGGATGGTATTACATATTTTAAATATCAGCATTTTCCTGGGCTCATATACAATAATGTATTCATTAAAGCAAAATACTTGTGTTTCATTAGAAAGAAATATGCGGTTTAAATTATACCATTGCTTTCTTTCTTTTTTTATTTTAATTTTTTTTTATTATTATACTTTAAGTTCTAGGGTACATGTGCATAATGTGCAGTTTTGTTACATATGTATACTTGTGCCATGTTGGTGTGCTGCACCCATCAACTCGTCAGCACCCATC
>NW_012114500.1:2184312-2184649 GCF_000951035.1 Colobus angolensis palliatus | reverse complement strand
TTTTTGTGTTTCTATCTCCTTCAGTTCTGCTCTGATCTTAGTTATCTAAGTAAGTTGCTTAGTAACTTAGCAACTTAGTTGCTTAGTTATACTTAACAACAGTATAGAATATCCTTATCACTTAGTAGCTGTAAATCTCATCTTACTTATCTGTAAGGATGTTCATAATCAATCCTACTTTATGGATTTGTAGTTAGAATTAAATGAGATAATCTGCATGGCTTCTAGTGCATTGCAAACTTTAGATCTTTCCTGCTTCCTCTTGTGGGCATTTAGTGCTATAAATTTCCCTCTACACACTGCTTTAAATGTGTCCCAGAGATTCTGGCATGTTGTA
>NW_012114500.1:2178570-2179082 GCF_000951035.1 Colobus angolensis palliatus | reverse complement strand
TCATCTTCCTTATCTGTAAGGATGTTCATAATCAATCCTACCTTATGGATTTGTAGTTAGAATTAAATGAGATAATCTGCATGGCTTCTAGTGCATTGCAAACACTCAATAAATTAGCAATTATTACGGTAATATAGTTATTGATAAGAAAAAATTTTAACAAATATATTCAGATAAGATTTTATTTTTTATCAAATGTAGGAATTTATTTATTTATTTTTTAACTATAAGTTCTGGGATACATGTGCAGAACATGCAGGTTTGTTGCATAGGTATACACATGCCATGGTAGTTTGCTGCATCCAACAACCCACCATCTACATTAGATATTTCTCATAATGCTATTCTTCCTCTAGCGCCCCTCTCCCTGACAGGCCTCAGTGTGTGATGTTTCCCACCCTGTATCTATGTGTTCTCATTGTTCAGCTCCCACTTATGAGTGAGATCATGCGGTGTTTGGTTTTCTGTTGCTGTGTTAGTTTGATGAGAATGATGGTTTCCAGCTTCATCCA
>NW_012114500.1:2176401-2177785 GCF_000951035.1 Colobus angolensis palliatus | reverse complement strand
ATTGTTCAGCTCCCACTTATGAGTGAGATCATGCGGTGTTTGGTTTTCTGTTGCTGTGTTAGTTTGATGAGAATGATGGTTTCCAGCTTCATCCATGTCCCTGCAAAGGTCATGAACTCATCCTTTATATGCTGCATAGTATTCCATGGTGTATATGTGCCACGTTTTCTTTATCCACTCTGTCACTGATTGACATTTGGGTTGGTTCCAAGTCTTTGCTATTGTGAACAGTGCTGCAAAAACAATATGTGTGCATGTGTCTGTATGGTAGATTGATTTATAATTCTTTGGGTATATGCCCAGTAATGCTATTACTGAGTCAAATGGTATTTCTGGTTCTAGATCCTTGAGGAAGCACCACGCTGTCTTCCACAATGGTTGAACCAATTTACACTCTCACCAACAGTGTAAAAGCGTTCCTATTTCTCCACATTCTCTCCAGCATCTATTGTTTTCTGACTTTTTAGTGATTGATTGCCATTCTAACTGCCATGAGATAGTATCTCACTGTGATTTTGATTTGCATTTCTCTAATGACCAGTAATGATGAGCTTTTATTAATATGTTTGTTGGCCACATAAATGTCTTCTTTTGAGAAGTGCCTGTTCATATCATTTGCCTACTCTTTGATGGGATTGTTTGTTTTTTTTTCTTATAAATTTTTGTAAGTTCTTTGTAGATTCTGGATATTAGCCCTTTGTCAGATGCATTGATTGCAAAAATTTTTTCCCATTCTGTAGGTTGCTTATTCACTCTGATGAGAGTATTTTTTGTTTGTTTAGTTTGTTTCGTTTTTTGTTGTTTGTTTGTTTTTGCTGTGCACAAGCTCTTTAGTTTAATTAGATCCCATTTGTCAATTTTGGTTTTTGTTGCCATTGTTTTTGCTGTCCAATATCATACAGAATGGGCAAAAGTTGGAAGCATTCCCTTTGAAAACCAGCACAAGACAAGGATGAGGATGCCCTCTCTCACCACTCCTATTAAACATAGTATTGGAAGTTCAGGACAGGGAAATCGGGCAAGAGAAAGAAATAAATGGTATTCAAATAGGAAAACAGGAAGTCAAATTGTCTCTGTTTGAAGATGACATAATTGAACTTTTAGAGAACCCTATCGTCTCAGCTCAAAATCTCCTTAAGCTGATGAGTAACTTCAGCAAAGTCTCAGGATACAAAATCAATGTGCAAAAATCACATGCATTCCTGTACACCAATAATAGACAAACAGAGAGCCAAATTATGAGTGAATTCCCATTACAATTACTACAAAGAGAATAATATACCCAAAATACAACTTACAAGGGATGTGAAGGACCTTTTCAAGGAGAACTACCAATCACTTCTCAAGGAAATAAAAGAGGACACAAACAAATGGAAAAACGTTC
>NW_012114500.1:2168428-2175461 GCF_000951035.1 Colobus angolensis palliatus | reverse complement strand
ATGTGTAAACTATATCATGCCAATTTTGGATGACACCTGGGATTTTGCCTCAGAATTTATGATTTCATGTAAATCTGAATCTTGTCAGTGAGCTGTTGACTAGAGTTTATCTGAGAATGAAAAATGTTATTGATACTTGTATAATAATGGTTTTGTAATGGTAGGTCATGAGACCTACATATATTTAGTAAGTATTTATTAATCATCTGTTCCTTAATAAACATGTAATAATATTTATTGGTTATTATGCTAAGCACTAACAACACAAAGATAAATTAGGTAGAACCCATGACCTCAAAAAGATTATAGTTTAACAGCTTAAAGACATATAAACAAATTATTGTAATGAAGTTTCTATTATGACATTTCTTTATATTAAAGTATTCTTTTGGCTTCCCATCTCTCCTTCTAAACTGCGAGCTTCTTAAGTCATCGTCACTTCTTAGGAGAGTTAGGGATCCAAAAGAATGAGATGGAGACATAAAGGAAGCCAAGGAGACTTGTGCTCCAGGAAAAGGAAGCAGAGTGTGAGAAGGTTGTGACATTTGGAGCTGCATGTTCTATAGAATAAACTTTGAGTAGGTCACTATGGAGAGAAGGTTAAGTCTATGTTGGAGGTAGGAAGCAGAGAGAACCATTTAGTAGCTGAGGCTTGGGGAAATGGGTCTCATTTAGAATATTCATTTAGTATAAGACGAATAGGGTTTGGGGAAAAATAAGGAGTTCAAATTTAGAAAGGCTGTGTAACTTTCAGATGATTAGTTCATTGTGCATATAGATCTGCAGTTCCAAATTAAAGATTTTTAAATCATTTGTGAATAAGGGATAATCAATGTGATTTCCTAAGAAGAAGAAAATAATTACTACTAGAGATACACTCTATGTAAGAAAAAAATTACTTTCCCTCTTTTCTGATACCATCAATAACGTTGCTAGTTCTTGAAAAATCTTGTAATATTGTGCCAGGAAATAGAAATTTTGAAGTGTTAAGATAAAAAACTTAGGTTTTCTTTATGTGCTAGAATTGAAAGAAAGGTGACATGCTTCATCTCTGGTATAATTTAAAGGGAGAATTTGATGTTAACAGAGCCAGCCTTCATCTGAGAATGCCATTGCAAAAATAATAAGTGAAAATGAGGCACTTTATGTATTTTTCATTCAAAATTGTGAAGGAGGCAGAGGAGGAAAAAGAAGTTGTTGTATGAGTGTGCTTCTAGTTCTTTAGGGTTTCTAGAATTCTGGTATGCCTTTTTTTCCCCCTCCTTTTATAATAATTCTCATCAGAAATGTATCTTACAACAAATTAACATCATTCTTGAAGCTTCACTTAGAGGCATTCAGCTTGAATAGCTTTTTTCGTAATTGTTCATAGAGACAATTTCCCTGATTATTTTATGGGGGTTTTTAAATTATGCCAGAAGGATAGAAATAAAATAGAATCTATCATTTTCGTTCTCACATTGTAAAGGAAAGCAGTGAAAATGTCACTGTAAGGATAACATAACAAGAAATAAAAATATTAGATTTTATAACTGTCCTAAACTTATCAGGCTTAAAACTACACCTGTTTTACTGGGTTAGCCTGGGAAGCATAATTCAATAATACATGCCATATCTATATGAACATAATCCCAAAGGATATTTAATCCTGGTCTCCACAGCATTAAATCAAAAAGAATCTTAATCAACAGAAACACTCATGAGCATTCTTTCTTTTTCTTTTTGACCTTTTATAGGTACAAGAGCCTCAAGCATATAGTCTCACTGGATCTAGAAACCATTCTGAACTGCTGCCTGAAAAAGTCCAAACATAAAAGAAAAAAAATAATACATAATATTGAACTAGGTCACTATTTTTTCTTTACTGAACTCTATTCTCCCTTCTCCCAGGAAACGATGTGTCAGGGTCCAATGGTTAGCATTATAAATCATGTTCTTTTTCTCTATGTATGGCCTACATCAGTGTACATATCATTTATATAGGCCAGAGAAGGAAGAAGGAAAGGTAATGGTGAGTTATAAGAAAGAGGGAATTACAAATCAAACATATTCCTTGAGTTTCACATCCCTGTATGAGTCAAGACAGACTGGATGGCAATCTGTTTGACATTATTCAAATTGATTGAAATTTGGAATAGATAACATTTTGGATTTCTTTAAACCCTGGAGAAACTATTATTCAAGGAAAAGTTGGCAGCATAAATTGAAGCTTGCATAAAAGATGTGACATGGAAAATCTATAAATATTAAGTTATCCATTATTATTGTTAATATAATTGAAAGTTTGGAAATCGATACTTCAAAGGGGTCATCAACAGTTACAATAGTGCTAGTAGTAATAACTAACAGTTACTAACAACTTAGTATGTGTTTGGCACTATTGAAAGCACTTTACATGTATTATACTATTTGATCCATAAAAAATCACAAGAAATAGACAATTTTATCATGTTTATTTTACAAACAAAAACAAGACACAAAAGCTAAAGTAACTTCCCCAAAGTCATTGTTAACTACTGAGGGAGCTACTTAATAAAATAGAGTGAGTCTTTTTTAAAGAAAAGAGGAAATCCTCTAACTCAGATATATGGCAGAATAGATGCCTTTAAAACTCCCAAAACAAAGCATTTGAAAATGATCTATAATGTACAGCAAACATGATTTTAAAGACATAGCTGAATTTATAAGAACCAAAAACAAAATCTCAGAGGCAAAATAAAAGAGGAACTGAAAACATAAATAGTGAGCTTACTCAAAAGGCATAGCTAATCTAAGGTGATGTATTAATCTCAGTAAAATAACCTTTGTCTTTCATGCCAATTATGGAATAAGTGGCAAGACCTTGAGTGTCACATAAGGTAGAGTGTTAGAAAGGAGCTCCCTACGTGAAAGGGTATGCCTCAGAAGTCTATAACCTTAGTAAAATTACAGATGAGAAAACATAATGTTGGCATAAGGGGAAAACAAGGAAATTTTAGCTTTTATGTGAGATATAGATGAAAAAATTCTCCTGGAAATTTCAAGTCACACCAAAGCTGGGAATTCTAATCTATACTATTTGCAAGGTCCAAGAGAAAATTAACTTAATAGTAGCCTCCTGAAGAATCAAAGGCAAATACTGTATTCTCAAAAAAGTAGCACAAAAAAATCAATAACTCCTGGGATTCTAAAAAAAATTCATGTTACAAATTATCTAATTACTTAAGATCACAAAACACTTTAGGAACATAAGATACCATTAGGGAGAGTGAGCAGAAACAGCCAATAGTATAATTAGGCATTTGGTAATATCATATAATATAACCATAAGATTTAGAATATGATGGAAGTATCTTTAAATATTTAAATACATTTATAATGGAATAAAAATATAAAACACCAATAAGATATTTTTTAAAAGATAAGGCATATTTTTTAAATAAGTGAACAGTATTTCTAGAAATAAAAATTATTACTAAAATTAAAAACATAGATTGAAATCAAGTTCAGATTAGACAGCAGGTTATAAAAAGCTCAAAAGAAAATTTATGAATTGAAAGATGTGTATTAAGACATTATGGGCCAGGCGCGGTGGCTCATGCCTATAGTCCCAGCACTTTGGGAGGCCGAGGCGGGCAGATCACGAGGTCAGGAAATCTAGACCATTCTGGCTAACATGGTGAAACCCCATGTCTACTGAAAATATGAAATAAATTAGCCGGGCGTGGTGGTGGGCTCCTGTAGTCCCAGCTACTCAGGAGGCTGAGGCAGGAGAATGGCGTGAACCCGGGAGGCAGAGCTTGCAGTGAGCTGAGATTGCTCCACTGGACTCCAGCCTGGGAGACAGAGCGAGACTCTGTCTCAAAAAAAGGAAAGAAATTACTGATAATACAAGCTAGTAAAACAATGAGCTGGAAGATAAAAGATATGAAAGAAAATAAGAAAGTCTAACATATATGTAACTGGTTTTTGAGAAGATGATTTTTTAAGGGATATTTAAAAATTAATGGCTGTATTTGAAACATAAAACGCTACTCGGTGATTAAAATAAACATTGGGCAAAATAAGTCAACATAAAATCATATGTACTATGGAATTCCATTTATGGAAGGTTCAACAACTGGCAAAACTCATCTTTGGTTGCAGAATTCCAGACAGTAGAAGCGGTAACACTTGGCAGTAGAAGATGACTGAAAGGGAACCTGAAGGAGGCATCTGGAGTTCTACAAATATTGTATTTCTGGATTTGTGAGCTGGTTAGATCAATATGTGTGGTTTGTAAAAATTCATTGAACTGTACACTTATGAGCACTTTTCTGAGTGCATATTATACTTCAACAAAATGTTCTTAAAATTTGTATGATGTTCTGGAATTATTGAATACACAAATCCTCAGGTCCAGGAAGTACAACAAGGATAAAGTAAAAAATGTAACTAAAAGCATCATTTGAAAACCAAAGAAGAAAAAAAAAAGGGGGAAGATCTTAAAAAATGCCTTGAAGATAGAAACAAAGACAGATTGTATTTAAAAGAATGAGGATTAAGTTAAAAGGATATTCAGCAATGGCAAGAGTGGAAGCCAGAAAACAGTGAAATAATATTTTTAAAGTGCTGAGAGAAGATAATCACCAACCTATAATTACACATTTTCACAATAATCATTTGAGGACGATGATAAATTTTAAATATGTAGAAATAAAAACTGTGTTTAATCATTACCAAAAAAACCCTCTAAATGTCTTTTTAATATTTCAGAAAACATTTTATTTTTATTGTCAGGGAAAAAATTATCCCAAAAGAAAAATGTGATGAATAAAAGGAATGTTGAGAATTTAAACAATTTAATAGCAGATTGTCAAAATATGTTTTTTTTTTTTTAAAAAAGGCCCTTTTCCAAAGTTGGAAGTTTGAAAAAAAAAAGAGCTGTGTGTAACACAGTCAAATATCTGACATAAATGTAGATATAATCCCAAACACAAATCAGAAAGGAAATGAAGCAGAAGCAAAATTTGAAGTGAAGACAGGGGAGAATCCAGAACCCAGGAAAGACAACAATCCACATATTCAAGAGGCACTGGAAAATTTCAATGTAATAAAAACAATAACAACAACAACAAAAACACATCTTATCTAGTTATAGAAGAAAACCTCAAACAAAAGGAGAGAATCTGAAAATAGGGAATAAAATTTTAAAAGACACATTATTCAAAGTAACAAAAATTAATTTTACAACTGATTTCTGAAGAGAATAACAGAATCCAACCAAAAATGGAACAAAATCTTTAAGGTACTAAGAGAAATAACTGTCAGCTTACATTCCCATACTCATATAAAATAGCCTTCAAAAACGTAGGCGAAATAAATGTATTTTCACAAATAAATCAGTCAAGAAGAATTCAAATAATGAACCAGTAAACCAGCACAGAATATATTTAAGAATTTACTATCAGTAACAACATAATCCAAAATGGAAACCCAGAGCCATCATAAGGAATAAAGAGTAACAGAATGGGTATGTGAATAAATATGTTAATATTGATAATACAAATTAATAATTTTTAAAAAGATAGTTTATTTGATCGAAGCCCTGGATTTCATGTGCTGACAGCTCTCATTTCCGACATAATTTCTGACATAATTTAGTTATTGTCTACCACCCTAACTGTGCACCAAAGTCCTAATCCATACAGTATGAGAATCACAAATTGGATAAGGTGAGTATTGTCTTTGCCTGGAATCTTTTGCTTCACTAGATTAATCCCTCAAGTTGTTCATCATGGTTTGAAGCAAGCTCAAGGTCACTATAAAAGGACTTCAGATTTTACTGATCAGCATTTGGAATTGTTAAATGACAATATCCCTCAGATAAAATCTCATTCCATGGGCACCAGCAAAGCTCAAATGTCCCATTGTGCTTCATGAATAATACCATTCAAATTTGACATTTTAACGTAGTTCTAGGAAAAATGATGCTGCCAATTCCAGATCATTTGTTGATTTCATTTTGAGATTATAACCAAAGTCTAGATTTCAGGAAATATATTCAGGCCAAAATTTAAACACCAGACAGGAAAATTTGTTTTTATTTTGCTTTCTCGTCTTATGATTTGTAAATACAGAAAAGCTAAAATGTTACTAAAAGGAATTCATATTTAAGTGTATAGTTATATTTTTCAATAATAATTTAGTATTATGTTACTGGATGCTTTTAATCACACATTTATGATGAGAGTCTGAAAAGGCTAACATAATATATATTTTAAATTTCTCTGCTTAAGGAAATCTTTAACTCAGAATATTTAGGAATATAGTAGTCCTCCCTTTTCCTCAGGGGATACATTCCAAGACCCCAAGTGGATGTCTGAAACTGCGGGTAGTACTGAACCTTATGCATAGTATGTGCGGATTTCTTTTTCTTTTGTTAGAATTTTACCGATAAAAGATTCATTCTTACCACAGATTTTAGATTTCAGCAATCTCAGGATTTATTTCTTTTATTTTCTTATTAAGTTGAGAGCTTTCACACTTCACTTAAAGGAAGCACTTTACAGCTTCTCTTTGTCATATACAAGTTGTCAGCATCATTATTTTGTACTCTGAGGTAATTATTAAGTAAAACAAAGGTTGCCTGAGCACAAGCACTACAATACCTCAACAGTCAATCCTATAACCAAGCCTGCTACTAAGTGACTAATGAATGAGTAGAGTCTACAGGAGATTACTCTGGAAAAAGGGATGATTCACTACTCACGAAGGACAGAGTCTAACAGTGTGAGGTTTCATTAGGCTACTCAGATGAGTGCACAATTTAAAACTTATAATTGTATATTTCTAGAATTCTTCATTTAATATTTTTGGACCATGATTGATCTCAAGTAGCTGAATCAGAGAAAGCTACATCTGAATCAGAGAAAGCTACATCGCAGATGGAAAAAAAAAAAAAAGATTTCTGCATATCATCCATTGTACATTTTTTTTTTTTTTTAAGACGGAGTCTTGCTCTGTCACCCAGGCTGGAGTGCAGTGGCGCGATCTCAGCTCACTGAAAGCTGAG
>NW_012114500.1:2147449-2160583 GCF_000951035.1 Colobus angolensis palliatus | reverse complement strand
CTCTATATAAGCCAGTAAATATAATAAAATTTATTAAGTTAAATTACAACTATAAACAAAGTACTATTTATATAGGTGTTAAAAATATTTCTGCAAAAGAATGCTAATAAAAATGCTATTTAATCATAAAGTCATTTTTTGCTGTCTTTCCAGTAGAATATAAGTTTCACAAGAAGTTTTGTCTGTCTCTGGCATTTAGAGCAGTACCTGGTACATTAAATATGTGTTTGAATGATGAATGAATGGAATTCTAGTCCTAACTTCTTGCGTTACACATGATGAAACAGAAGCCCCATAGTAAGTTGAACCAGGATCTGGTTTCTCACTTCCGGGTTGTCTTTATTTGGGAAGTCAGCTTTGTATAACTTTACATGCTATTATTTCTGCTATTGGCTATTTGTAAGTAAGAAAAATGAGCTAGAAAAATCTATTTTAATAAGCAAAGATTGAGAAATGCTTGAAGCTAACACTCAAGGGCTGTGATTGACCAATATACATATGATAAATAAAGAACCTGTGTTTTGAAGAAAGACTTATACACTGCTAAGTTTAAAAAAAATAGAAAAGCAGGCTTCATGCAATAAATCACTTTACATTTGAATACTTTTTCTCCATTATTCTTATTCCCCATAAGATTTTATGCAGAATTTTATTTAGTTCATAATAGGAAAGTATACTCAACTTAAATGTAATATGCTATATACTCAAAGATTAGATGCCAGTATTTCTATTATTTTTTACAATTGTTAGAAATGTCCTTAGGTATTTTGTGTTATTTATCACAAACAGTTTTTTGAAATAAATAATTACTTTTAATTTAATAAAATATCTCAAAAATACATTAGGAAACCTGTTTATCATATGTAATTGTTCTGATTTTTAAGCCTGTAAACACATTTAAAATATGATTTTATAGGCCTCAAGAATATAAAAATAATTTATCAACTCTCTGCAGTTATCTCACACTATAAGAATGCAAAACAGTATTTTCCTCTGGCCGTGAAGTGTTAGAGAATTGTGAATACCAAATATGCAATGTCAAATATGACAAAATTCTCACAGGTGAAAACTGACTAACAATGGATTACTGCAAAAGGAGGCATGAAAGAAAAATAGTCCTGGCAAAAAGTAAAGCAGCACAGTACTGGTCATAAAATAGCATAACTAATCTCCATGTTACACAGAAGTGTGCTTTTCATTAGATTATATAGATATAATAATTAACACCTGTATATTCTGATGTACACTATACATAATATTTCTCATGAATATTTTGTCTAATCCTCCTGATACATAAGAGTAAATGAAATAATGAATGTAAAATGCTTGAAAATGTGTTGGGCATATGGTACTATATAATTGTTAGATGTTATTGTTTTAATTTTTATGTTAGTATGTATTTCATAGGAATTCTAAGGATGAATGGACATGCCTTTACATCATTTAGCCAGCTGTCTAATGCATATAGTAAATTTATCATAGTTTAGCTATTATTTCTTTCTTAAAAATGACATTGAGGTGGAGTCTTGCTTAAAGAGGCATAAGTATGAAATTGAACATTCAACATCTAAAATTCTATCACTTGACATCTAGCCCAGTCATCACTTTCTTTTTAACACTTTCTTCCAACACTTCTATTATTTCATTTGCTTTGAACATAAAGGGAGATATGGAGTTTATACTTACTATTCTAGAAATTGAGAAGTAGAATCTAATTGTGTTTGCTTAATGCATTCGGACACTCATGCAAAAAGTATTTTTTGCTATTTTGTTCAAGATACTGTGTGCTAGGTGCTAAAGTTAAATGGTGAACAACAACAAGAACAGCAAACAAAGTTAACCTTGGCAACTCACAGAGCGAAAGTGTTTGTTGAGGACTTAAAAATTGCATACATGTTAATTTACAATGGCCATCAACATTGTAACAGAGATGTACACAGTTCTATAAGCATTTTCAGTAAGGACAATTGTTCTGGTTAAAGATATCAGGGGCTACTTCTTGAATAAGTGAACATAGGGTTGGGAATTGAAGAAAATAAGTTAGCTAGGCTACATTGTGTTAAGGCAGGACAAGTATATAGCAGACGGAAAGAATAACCTATGGAAGAAGAAAACCTACAGAAAAAATAGCTGTAGTCCCAGCTACCCAGGAGGCTGAAGCAGGAGAATCGCTTGAACCCAGCAATAATAATAATACATAGGAATAAATTTAACCAAGCAGGTAGAATATTTGTACATCAAAAACTATAAGGCATTGATGAAAGAAATTGAAGACAAAAATAAATGGAAATATATCCCGTGTTCATGGATTGGAAGAATTAATATTGTTAAACTGTCCATGCTACCAAAAGTAATCTACAGATTCAATGTAATCTCTATCAAAATTCCAATGAATTTTTTCATGGACATAGAAGACAAAATCCCAAAATTCGTATGGAACCACAGAACACCCAGAGTAGCCAAAGCAAGCTTGAATAAAAAGGAAAAAGCTGGAGGTATCATACTTCCTGATTTCAAAGTGCATTACAAATTGATGGTTATCAAAACAGTATAGTACTGGCATATAAATAGACACATAGACCAATGGAACAGAATAGAGAGCCCAGAAATAAAACCACAATATATGGTCAACTAACCTTTGACAAAAGCACACAGTACGCATGGAGAAATTATCTCTTCAATAAATGGTGTTGAGAAACTGGATATCCACATGCAAAAGAATAAACTTGAGCTAGTCTAAAATATTCCAAAATTAACTCAAAATGGATTAGACTCACATTTAAGACATAAAACCATAGAACTCCTAGAAGAAAACAGGGAAAATACTCCCTAACATTGGCTTTGGCAATGGTTTTTATACCAAAAGCATAGACAACAAAAGCAAAAACAAACAAGTGAAACTACATCAAACAAAAGCTTCTACAAAGCAATGGAAACAAGCAAAATGAAAAGGCAGACCAGATGCAGTGGCTCACGCCTGTAATCCTAGCACTTTGGGAGGCTGAGGCAAGTGGATTGCCTGAGCTCAGGAGTTTCAGACCAGCCTGGGCAACATGGTGAAACCCTGTCTCAACTAAAATACAAAAAATATTAGCTTGGTGTGGCAGCATGCACCTGTAATCCCAGCTACTTAGAAGGCTGAGACAGGTGAATCACTTGAACCTGGAATGTGGAGGTTGCAGTGAGCCGAGATCGCACCACCATACTCCAGCCTGGGCAACAGAGCAAGACTCCATTAAAAAAAAAAAAAAAAAAAGGCAACCCACAGAATGAAATAACGTATTTGTTAAACATATATCTGATAAGAAATTAATATCCTGAATATAAAAGAAACTCATACAACTCAATAGCAGAAAAATGAATAACCCAATTTAAGAAATTGGCAAAGAACCCAAATAGACATTTTTCAAATAAAACATACAAAAGGCCCAAAAGTATATTAAAAAATGCCCAATATCACTAATTAGAGAAAGGCAAATCAAAACTATAATGAAATATTATAGTTTTGATGTTGGTAAGGATAAAGATCAGTGAGTAGAGAAAAGGGAACCTTTCTATACTGTTTAAGGGAATGTAAACTGATGCAGTCAATATGGAAAACAGTATGGAGGTTCCTCAGAAATTAAAAATAGAACTGCCATAAGAACTAGCAATTCTACTTCTGGATATATATCCAAAGGACATGAAATCATTATGTCCAAAAGTTATCTGCAAACCCATTTTCGTTGCAGTGGTGTTCACAATAGCCAAGCTATGGAATCAACGTAAGTGTCCATCATCAATGAATGGATAAAGAAAATGTGGTATAGATACATAATTGAAACCTATTCAGCCTTATAAAAGAAAAGTCTTCTGTTTGTGACAACATAAGTAAATCTAGAGTACACATGCTAAGTGAAATAAACCAGGCACAGGAAGACAGATACTGTATGATCTCACTTATACATGGAATCTAAATAGGTGGGACTAATAGAAGCAGAAAGTAGGATGGTGTTTGCTGGGAGCTTGAGGGGGGTGGGTGGCAAGGAATGGGGAGATGCTGGCCAAAAAGCACACATTATCAGTTATATGATGAATCAGTCATGGGACAAATGAACAGCATGGTGAGTCTAGTTAGTAATACTGTAATGTTTACTTGAAATTTGCCTAGAAAGAGCTATAGTGTCTTCACCACACACACACACGCCCAGGCGCGCACACACACACACATACACACACACAATGGTAACTTGGCGTGGTGATGGATGTGTTAATTAATTTGATTGACGTAATAATTTCACAGTGTATAGGTATATCAAATCATCACATTGTACAACTTGAATATGTACTGCTTTTATTTGTCCATTATACTTCAATAAAGCTGAAAAAAAATAGCATAAAGGAAGAGAAGAAAAAGAAAAAACTAGAGCAAATTGATTTAGAAAAGTGATTCTTGATTATTTAAGATGACATAACCTACATTTTAAATTTCCATCTTTGTCGACTGGTTTTCCACATTTACTGAAAAACCTAGTTGAATGTACATTTAAGTTTTTAATCCCATCTTAATACCAGTAAATAACGTTTTTGAGCACCTATAGGGTTCCAGAGACTGCAGACACACATACACACACAATTTAAATTCTCATACAACTTTGAGATAAAGAAATTATCTATAGTACAGATGAGAAATTATCTATATTAGATATAGGGGTTGACAAAACTAAGTTAAATGCCTAAGGCCATGTAGTTTGTAAATGGCATGACTAGCACATCTATAATTTAATCCAAACCCTGTCTTACTTTAAAGCCACTTCCTATAGTGTCCATCTAGTGTTCTAATTTGTGGTCCAGGACTAAATGAAGTAGAATAGAGGCAGAAGTAAAGAAGATATAGCAAACAAAAACAAAGATATAAAGTAGAAGTAGGATCCACAATCTATGCAATACCCCACCCTCACCCCAGGATGCCTGCATTCATTTCCAGCAAATTTTCACAAACAGCCCCAGGAAGTCTCTGAATATGTATGAAAACAAGTTCATATTCGAAAAGACCTTTTCACTGGGTTTTCCAGGGGGTAGGGATGAACTGTCACACCTGAATCTATGAATCAAAACCAGGCAGAGCTTTGCAACATTAATGTACAAGAAGACTTTCAAGGCTGAGAAATTGTTGAGTACCAATCATGAGAAATTTGATGGCAAGTTATTCAAGAAACTTGAAAGTGACTTTATCTCAGGAGAACAAGTTACTGAAATCAGTTCTAACAAGACATCATCTCTAATGGAAACAGAAATCTTCTGCTTCCTGATCTAAGTCCCAATGCGCAGAACAAGCATAAGGACTTTACAAGGATTAGAAATCAGAAAAATTGCTACGTTTAGAACAGTCTAATAATATGAAAATGCAGAACCACAGGGAAAACTTCATAATTTGGAAAGTGAATCATCAAAATAAATTGATCAGATATGAACTGAAGATAAATATTACAGAAAAAGAGAAATGATCTATGTCCCCATGTGACTATTAACTTATGAACACAATTTCCTCCAATGTTAATGTATTCAATCATCATCATTAGACTTCACTTAAGTTGATTTCCATCTCTGTAGTAAGAAGTAAGAATTAAATACAATGCCTCAATCCTGGCATAGAAACATTAAAACATTTGTAATTATATTTGAGATAAACTGTTTATTATTTTAACACAAGCAAAATAGAGCCAATTAATAAATTTGAAGAATTATCACAGAACACCTGCCAATATATACCTTTATAAATTAAATTACATAAATTTTCTACTTTTTATATGTATCTGATGAACCAGGCATTGTTTTGGGCTAGATCTAAGCTACTTAGTAATAGAAATAAATATTAATGGATAGGAATAAAAATAATGTTCAGATATTCCCACACTCATGGAGTTTATATTTCTAATTTGGAGACAGACAATAAATATACCAAAGGCAGGAATTTTATAGTCAGTTGGAAGGTGATGAGACTACAGAAAAAAGAAAATGTAGAGCATAGTGGAAACATGTGAAGCTCATCTTCCCAGCTTCTGGTCTGCCAACAGCAACCCCTGACTCACCATCAGATTCATATCTATGACTCCAGAGGAAGTAGCCACACAGAGGCAACAACTTGTCATAGACCTCTCCACAAACAACTCCTTCGGGTTTTCTCCAGAGGCTGGATGTGCTTGGCCTTTTAGATCTTCATGCTCTCTTTCTAGACATTTGCATCCCTCATTCTCCTACATTTTATAAGGCTCATTTCCTATAGTAAATCCCTAATATTAAAGTCACCATAGCTCTGCTCCAACTGAATGTAACCAGTAGACAAACCATTCTCCACAATGCAAGCAGAATGGTCTTTCCAAAGACAAAAATGTGACCATGTTCTTCATCTGTTAAAAGTCATCGGTGGCAGTTTATTTAAAATTCTTTTTTTTCTAATGTCAACTTCTATTTTAGATTCAATGGGTACATGTGCAGGTTTGTTACATGGGTTAATTGTATGATGTTCGGGTTTGAGGTATGAATGATCTCATCACTCAGGTAGTGAGCATAGTATCCAATAGGTAGTTCTTCAGTGCTTGTCCCCTCCCTGTCTCCCACCTCTAGTAGACCCCTGTGTCATTGTTATCGTCTTAAAGTCCTTGAGTACCCAATGTTTAACTCTCACTTATCAGTGATAACATGCAGTATTTGGTTTTCTGTTCCTGCATTAATTCGCTTAGGATAATGGCTTCCAGCTGCATGCACACTACTGTAAAGGACATGATTTCATTTTTTTTATGGCTGCATAGTATTCTGTGGTATACATGTACAGAATTTTCTTTATCCGGTCCACTGTTGATGGACATCTAGGGTGATTCCTTGTCTTTGCTGCTGTGAATAGTGCTGCAATGAACAGACAAGTGCATGTGTCTTTTTTGTAGAATAATTTATTTTTCTTTGGGTATATATACAATAATGGAATTGCTGGGTTGAACGGTGACTCTGTTTTAAGTTGTTTGAGAAATGTCCAAACTGCTTTCCATAGTGGCTGAACTAATTTACATCCCCACCAACAGTGTATAAATATGCTTTTTCTCTGCAGCCTCACCAGCATCTGTTATTTTTTACCTCTTAAATAACAGCCACTCTGACTGGTATGAAACAGTATCTTACTGTGGTTTTGATTAGCATTTCTGTTATTAGTAACGTGGATCAATTTTTTAATATGTTTATTGGCCACTTGCATGTCTTCTTTTGAGAAGTATCTCTTCATGTCCTCTGCTCACTTTTTAATAGGGTTTTTTTGTTTGTTTGTTTTTGTTTATTTGGCTTGTTGAGTTGTTTACATTCCTTATAGATTGTAGATATTAGACACTTTTTGGATGCATAGTTTGTGAATATTTTCTCCCATTCTGTAGATTGTCTGTTCACTCTGTTGATACTTTCTTTTGCTGCACAGAAGTTCTTTCATTTAATTAGGTCACATTTGTCAATTTTTGTTTATGTTATAATTGCTTTTGAGGAATTAGCCATCAATTGTTTGCCAAACAATGTTGAGGTTATTTTCTAGGTTCTCTTCTATGATTTTTATGGTTTGAAGTATTTCATTTAAATCTTTAATCCATCTTGAATTAATTTTTGTATATGGTGAAAAGTAGGGGTTCAAATTCATTCTTCTGCATGTGACTATATGACCAGCCAGTTATCTCAGCATCATTGATTGAGTAGGGAGTCCTTTCCCCATCACTTGTTTTTTTTGTTTGTTTGTTTGTTTTTTGTTTTTTTCTAATGGCTTTGACAAAGGTAAGATGATTGAAGGTGCACTGCTTTATTTCTGGATCCTCTATTCTGTTCCACTGGTCTATGTGTCTGTTTCTGTACTAGCAATTGTAGCTTATTTTCTTTAGCATGATGTCTTAAGTCTGAAAACGATTTACCAGGCCTTCATGTTCTTATCTCCACACATCTAAAAAGCCTTTTCTGTCTCAGATTCAAAAATACAGAAATTCTACCCTTTTCTCAAACACTCTCTCATCTCTAGGTCATTGTACGTAAGTTCTCCCTCCCTGGAGCATTCTCTTCATTTTTCATGTAATAAATGTCTTATTCTTCAGAATTCAAGTGAAATAACACGTTTTAAAACAAACCTTCCCAACACCAATGTTATTAGTCAGGTTTTTCTGCCATTTAGACTCCCAGTGTCTCATGATCCCTCTTCTGTACTCTCTTACCACACTTTATTAAAATTGCAAATTTAATGATATGTCTTCCCCTCTAAACAAAAAGCTCCAAAAAGACAACAGCCATGTCTGCTTGTTCATTGTTATATCCCCAGTGCCAACATTGTTCTAGCACATAATAAATACTTAATCAACATTTGTAGAATGAACAGATGGTTGAATTAATAAATCACAGTTATGTTAGTTATCTATTCCTGTGTCAAACATTATCATAAACTTAGAGGATCAAAGTAACACACGTTTATTATCTCATAGCTTCTATGGTCAAGAGTCCCTGCCCAGCTTCACTGGGTCTTCTTCTTCAGAGTCTCTCTCTCACATGCCTCTTATCAAGGTGTCATCCAGGGCTGTCATCTCATTTGCAAGCCAGAATGGTAAGGATCTGTTTCTAAGATTGTGTGATTGTTGGCAAGATTCCATTTTTCACAGGTTTTTGGACTGAAAGCCTCAGTCCTTTTTTGGTTACTGGACAGAGACCAACCTCAGTTCTTTGCCATATGTAACTCTCAACATTTCAGCTTGCTTCATCAAAGGCAGCAAAGAAGAGAGTCTGCTACCAACACAAAAGTCAGAATCTTTTGTGATCTAGTGACAGAAGCAATATCCCGTCAACACTTAGGTATTATGTTAGTTACAAGCAAGTTACTCAATGAGAGGGAATTATACAAGGCCATGATTACTAGTATGTAGGGATTATTGGGGGACTAACTTATATTTTGACGGCCATAACAGTTTGGTGCCAGGAGTTGTGCTGGAATAACCATGATGATTTTCTATTGGTTTTCAAGTGCTTGTTGGAAGACAGTTCAGGCTAGCCTAAAAGTTCCGTGACAAACTAGTCAGAAGACGTACTTCATCTTCTGTAAGATGATGTAAGATTGCCTCACACGTGTAAGATTGCCTCACATGCTTCTTAAGCTCGTCTTTTCTAAATGTATTTAAAATACCCAAGCGAGGCCAGGCGCAATGGCTCACGTCTGTAATCCCAGCACTTTGGGAGGCCGAGGCCTGTGAATCACGGAGTCAAGAGATGGAGACCATCCTGGATAACACGGTGAAACCCTGTCTCTACTAAAAAATACAAAAAATTAGCCAGGCGTGGTGGCTGGCGAGGTGGCGGGAGCCTGTAGTCCCAGCTACTCGAGAGACTGAGGCAGAAGAATGGCGTGAACATGGGAGGCGGAGCTTGCAGTGAGCAGAGATTGCGCCACCGCACTCCAGCTTGGGCGACAGAGAGAGACTCTGTCAAAAAAAATAATAATAATAAAATAAAACAAAACAAAACAACCCAAGTGTAGTAGAGAAATTTTTAATAAATGCCAGTAAAATTATGGAAAAATAGACTAGAAAAGAAAACTTGAGTGAATCATTCAAATGGTTTGCAACAATGTTTAAGTCTCATTCATAGTATATCTAGACTACACATCAGCCATAACTCTAATTCAGGCTCTTAACTGAAACACGTTATGCTCAAAACTGAAACACTGTTCCTTCCCTTGGCATTGTGATCATGGGTGGGAATTATACTTTACCTATAGGAAGAACCGGGAGTTGCCTGGCACTGAACTGGGCTGTATAATCCACTTTGAGGGACAGGGAAGGGGCATTATTGATTGGGTACAATGATGTGATATACCATAAGAATAATCTATTCTAGTACTTTTATTTTATAGGTAAAGAAACTTTTATGGTGAAGGGGCCAAGGACTTTGCTCTCTCAAGGTTAACTGACAAATCGACTCAAAAAAAGGGTAGATTAAGTAAAGAAAACGCATACAAATTCATTTAACGTGTATACACAGGAACCTACCAAATGAAGACCCAAAGATATAGGGGAAATTGTCCATTTTTATACTTTTGTTCAACAAAGTATGGTCTGCCATGTAGAAAGATGATTGGACAAAAAGAGCATGTTCTAATGCTAATAGCTGAGTGAGGAAACCCAGTAAGGCCTGTCTGTCTAGATTCTTCTTGGCTTTTCAGAGCACGTATTCCTTCCTTCTGGGTATGAGGCAGGACCCTCTCCAGGATGAGGGTCTTATGATCTATAATCAACTAAGTTAGGTCAGATAATTTCTCTGTGGCCAGCTTTTATACAGATAGGGCAGAGGGAAAGTTAGAGTAATATTTTTAGGTTTTGTGGCTGACTTGGGGGAAGAGGGGTTCTGTTTTCTATGACCCACCTTGGGGAAGAGGGATTCTCATTTCTATGGCTTACCTCAGGGGAGAATGGGACGGGGAGACAGGAGAGTAAGAGAAGTTCACAGAAAAACTGTTGCTTCTGAGGCTGCTTTGAAGGCATTCATTTGGGAGTATCATTTTCTGAGTCCCAAATACAGGCTAATGACTTACTCCAGTGTACACAGTAAGTTAATGGCCAAACTTAACCTAAAAACTCATCTTTCATCTATTTGCTCATTCTTTCAACAAAATTTTATTTCATTTTAATAGGCACTGCCAGAACTTACACTAGGAGCTGGGGATAGAATTAAGTGAGCTATAGAGATCACAGTTTATTAAGGAGATAGGCATGTGAACAGGAAGCTACAGCATTAATTTTTCCAAAAAGCTTTACATTGAAGGCCATTTGAACTATGTATTAACTAATGAGTGTAAGTGTGCCATTATACCCCACACTATAATTAAGAGGGATAATGTGGGCATTTTAGTAAGGGAGAACAGAAAGTGCAAAGGCATAGAGGCAGTGATGAGCATAGCAGTTAAAGTTTTATGATCAGAACATGTGTCTATTGAGTCAGTAGAGCATGTGAGGGGTCCTTATAATGGCCCTCCATATTATGAGGTTGATGCAAAAGTAATTGTGGTTTATGCCATTAAGAGTAATGTCATCAACTTAATAAACACAGATTTTCCTATCTCTGGCCTTATAGAATAGTAATATTTCTGTTGAGTTAATAATAGTAAATATTGAATAGAATCAAAAAAGGGACGTGTTTAAAAAATTACAAAATCCATTACTTTTTAGTGAAATAAGCTCACACTCTACCTTCTTTCCTTAAGATTTTCAATTATGTGCAAAAGTTGCTGTGAAGTCCGTGATCAGCAAAGTATGGGAGAAATGTGCCTAAGTTTCTGAGCTACAAATATATGACCAAATATTTAAAAGCACAAAGCAGATATATTTCTATTTTTTAATACCAGAAAGTGCTATATTTTTAGACTTAGTGAGTCTAGACCAATCCCAGAAAGCAGGGAAGGATGAAGTGAGGTAAAATGACATGCCTCTGCTGTAATGTGCCATATCCAACCCAGAGCTGCTTTACAGTTCATGAGGAGTCAGCCTAAAGTTACCAGATCTACCACTTTGACCAAAATTACAAGTTAAATCAGGAAAGCCACATATAAGTTTAAGCAGTAGTTGAGTTTTTCCTACTGAACTGACTAAATCAAAGTTACCTGATGTTGTGTAGGCAACTTTATTAGAGAAGATCTTTGCCTAATGCAACACAACACCTCAAAGGCCTTGAATATTCATGTGAGTCACCTGGAATACTCAGATATATTCAAGGACTGTAAAATAAAGTTCTTAAATACAAGGCTCCATGTAAGTGTTGAGGAGGTCAGTTTTACAGCAAAAATATTTAGAATACATGTCTTTTGTAAAAAGTATTGGCTTACAGTCTTCAAGGACCAAAACACCTGTGAAAATTAGAGGAGGCTGACATTGATTTACTGCTCTCTTTGTAAGAAGATTTTCCATATTCCTTCAATCCTGTGAGATAAACTTTATTATCTTCATTTTACAAATGTAAAAACATGGGGTGAAAAATGTTCACTATCTTGCCTAGCCACAAATAAGTTAAGTAATGACTTTTTCATTTTAAAACCATGCGTTCTTCATTCCTATGAACTACCGCAGCCCTTAGTTGGAGGGAGAGAGAAAGGGGTCTGAAAAGCATTTATCTGCTTGTTTACTAAGGTGACAGGCCATCCTGGCTTGTCTCAGACTGCCCTGGTTTTAGCACTAAAATTTCTGTGTCCCAGGAAACCCCTCAACCTGGGGCAAACTGATACTGTAGGTCACCTTAACACCTCTCTGAAGTGCTAAGGTCATGCCTCTGAAATTCATATGGAGCAGAGATACGCAAGGGCAGGGAGGCCCAGAGTCTCTGTAAATACAAGTGGAATAAATGAGTACCACAGGGATGAGAGGGGCATTACTGGGACGTGTGATGCTTTTTCTGTTGGTCCTTTTTCTGACAAAAATTATCTTTGCATTTTGTGGTTCTTATCCTCTTTCACAATTCACCTTTGTTTCACCTGGCTGACCAACTAACAGGACTCATAGAATACATTTGCATCACCTTAGACAGTTTCATTAGTGCTTTACTCTACTCAGGTGAATTAGCTATCATTAACACAAGAATAATTTGAATATTAAGGCTGCTGCTAAAAAGGTGCTTGCAGAGAATAGTCTGCCCTTCTATTTAAAGTGAGCTAGCCTCCTAAAAATAAATCTAGTGCTGGCAAGTGAAAAAAAAAAAAGAAAGAAAACAGAGAAAGCTAATCTTTCCTGGGACAGGTTAGTCTCAGAAAGACCGTTGCTAAGTTAATCTGTCACTAGTTCAAAATGACAGTCTGTCACTGGCCACTGTCACCATCTATAGTGTAGGCAGCTTCTGCATTCCTTTTTCCTGGAGCACTGCTTTGTGTGTCTCTGAAATTATGTTAATTGAAAGTTTGTAAATGGAAGAGCATCAGTATTGTGCAGAACCAAACGGCAGATGACTTGGGAGGTAAGTGTAAAGAGCTCTGGGATGTGAGAAGTCGAAACAATGATAACACTAATAATGAATATTTATTGAGCAGTTTCTATGTGCTAGATATTATTCTAACCATTATCCTTTTTTTTTTTTTTTTGAGATGGAGTCTCGCCCTGTCACCCAGTCTGG
>NW_012114500.1:2138851-2142748 GCF_000951035.1 Colobus angolensis palliatus | reverse complement strand
CCTGCCTCAAAGGTTGCGAAAACAAGCCCTGCCCTCGCCCTGCAAACCCCTGATAGACAAACGTCATCAAAATTTCTACATTAACTGAAATACTAAAAATGGCGGGAACCAATCACAAATAGCCAAATCGCCCTGTTCAAATGTCAGCCAATCCCAGGCCTGAATTGTACAAAATCCCCTCTGACTCTGTACTTGTTTACTCTTGGCTATAAAAAGCTATCCTGAGCTCAGATCAGGAGCTCTCCCGCCTCACTCATTTCGTGGGTGCGTGAGGGTTCCAGGTTCGAACCTGTAATAAAGATCCTTTTGCGCTTGCATTGACGCCTGACTCTGGTGAGCTTTCCTGGGGACTGAACGGACCTTACAACAGTCTCGAACTCCTGACCTCATGATACACCTGTCTCAGCCTCCCAAAGTGCTAGGATTACAGGCATGAGCCACCACGCCCGGCCAGCACTATCCGTTTTTAAACTCGTTTTACTCTTGCAAACTTATGAGGTACTGTTACTATTCCTATTTTACCAAGATGGAGGTCAATAATCTATACAGATCATGTTCTAAACTACTATACCAATAAAGTTTATTTATAATTAAAAAATAGTAAAATACAGTGAGCTAGCCAGCCTCCTGGTTCAGGTAACCCTCATGACAGATTGAATCAGTGTTGGCTTCTGCAGTGTGCTATTTGGAGCTCTGGGCAGGCCTTCATCTCCCAAGTATCTCCATCTCCACTTTATTACATTGCCTGAAATGCTGTCATTAGTAGAGGTTTTAAGAGGATGCTCCAAGTGAGACAGGACAAGAGAAAGCAAGGACTCTAGGAAGTGGGATAGAAGAACATTCATTTGCAATTTGGCAGAAAGTCAGCCCTGCCCTTGTTGAAGATGCAGCAAATGTGCTTCACTAACAGTTTCTGCAAAGGTGAACTACAGGCCAGTAAGTCAAAAGTATTACAAATTCATTTGTTTTGTAAGGTTTTTGGCCTAAGCTCATTTAAAACTTTAAGGCAGTATTGAGCAGAAAAGATCATTCCAAACAGAAAAAATATGTCGTTTTATGTAAAAGACAGCTTTACTGAGTAAGTCAATTTTCTGGAGATGTTATAACCGTTTTCATTAAGTCAAAGGTCTCTGATCATACAGGAGCTATTTTATCAACTTCGGATGAGTTTTGTTGGGATGGCATAACACTATAAAATTGTTACCTTGATCCTTGGCAATGTTTAGTGCCTCTTTGTATAATTATAAGAACAGTTGCATCCTAGCATAATGAGGACACTTTCCAAGTCTCAAGTTGAAGTTTGGCCTTAAGGAAAGAATGAAGCCAAATCTCTAACAGAGAATTACGAAGACAGCTTTGTGGCAATATTTTGTAACACACAGTTCATTAGAAGAATGCTCTTTAATATGCAAAATCTATTGTTAACATTGTGGTTTGTAATGCTTAAACCGCAGATGCACAAACTTTACTTCAGTCAATATGTGGGATCATGAATTCTTTATTTTCAATGCCTCAGAAGTCTGCAATTGTGCTAGGTGTACAACTACACTATTGCCCACATCAAGGGTAGAAAAGAGTATTGCTTATAGAAAATATTCTCAACTAAAACGATGATCTTAATTTAAAATATTAAAATAAAAACATTTATGGCCAAATAAAGCTTGGAGAAGCACAATGTATGGGAACATAATAAAAATTCTCAAAGCCCTGATGAACTATTCAGACAACCACCACCAACAACAAAATTATTTGATTATAGAAACATACTTCAACATTATTTCTATTGAATACATTTAGAAAATATTAATAATGATCAATTAATTGCAATAATTCATGACAAAATCACAGATGTAAAGTCACTGTGGTTATTGATAAATAAAATCAAACACATAGAGTTGCTGTGGTTATTGATAAACTTTTGTCATTTATAAGCTTGTTTGGTGTTCCTGGAAAGCTGTAGAATTAATCAAGACATCATACTACATCAAATGCTAGGTCAGTTCTCATAAGGAACTGGAGCAACTGTCCAGTCTGCTAATGCTAGCTTACTTTGAGGGCTATGGTGGCTAACTATGAAGCCTCATTAACTCTTTCATATAAATAGAGCCTGTCTTCTTCTGCTCTGCTGAACTGAGTTAATGCAATGTTGGGAAATTACCCATCAAAGTAATCTATGATAGGCTGGTTAATTTGGGACCATAGGGAAAGGCAGCGGCATATTAGACAGCAACGGGATGCACTGGGGCTGGTAATGAGTCCTACCTGAAGGTCAACAGGTGTCCTTCCTGAGAGCATGATGGGGAAAATATCTCAGGCCATACATCAGCCTTTCTCTACCTTAGTCATCCACCTAGGGAACACTTTGATAAGATGACTGTTGAGGAGGAAAGATTAATATTCATTTCATGGTCTACCTGTGATTTGTAACAGCTTTTACTAAATCTTGTTTTGTCTTAATAGATGTAATTCTATCTGCAATCCATCAGAAGATGAATAAAAAAACAAGGTTCAACTCTATATGCTTTAGGTACTAAGAAATTCTGTATTGCTGATTTAGAAAAGAGGCATTCCAAAAAAAAAAAAATCACCAGGTAGAAAAGAATTCGTTATAAATAATACCACATTTTACTCATACTTATGTTTTAAACTCATTTCTCAAAGGCAGTAGAATTCTTATGTATTACTAATAACTCTCTGAGGAAACATGATTCTGTAAACCACTTCATTAAAATTATGAAATTCTAAAACTCACTGCAGAAAATATAATAAGAAATGACTCATAGGAGGTATTTTCCTGTTATAAAATGGCTCAGATTCCTTCAAAATGTGCTTTTCTATTGGTACAGTCTTGAAAATAAGATGCCAGAACAATAACTTCAATATTATTAAATCCATCAACTATAACACTGCACTACCAGTGAACTCTACTTAAAGACAAGTATTCTAATTACTATTAGAGTTACAAGTAAATAGCTCTTTTTAATAAATATTTCAGTTAATTAGGGAAAAATGTCAAATAATTATTCATTCAATGAATGAAAAAATATTATTCATATTATTCATTAAAGTATCCAGTGAATCCATAGGCGATACTTTTCTAATATGCAATGTTTTTTAAATTGCAAATAATGTTCCAAAAATTTTTACTATGGTGCTAATTTTAAATTTAATATATGATTAGATGTCTAAGGCCATAAAGATTTCATTTTGTCCAGATTAGTGCAAAATGAGAACATACTACATGCGTAGAACTATACTAAGAACTAAAAATCTGTGGTACAGCATGGTGACAATAGTTAATAACAATTTATTACATGCATAAAAATTGCTAAAAGATGCTTAGTGTTCTCACCACAAAATAAGAACTATACTAGGAGATACAGTCAAAGGATACAGGATTTTAGATAGAAGACATTTAAAAATCTGTGGTACAGCATGGTGATCATAGTTAATAACAATTTATTACATGCATAAAAATTGCTAAAAGATGCTTAGTGTTCTCACCACAAAATAAAATAAGTATGTGAAGAAATGGATACGTTAGTGAGCTTGATTTAGCCATTGAACAATATATGAATATTTCAAAATATTGTGTTGTAAACCATAAGTATATACAATTTTTATTTTTAAATTTAAAAGATTTATTTTAAAAAGAACTATACTGGGTTAGGCTTATTAAAAAAATCAATAAACTGGATTCTTTAGAAAATCATTTTCTAGTAACAGCAAATATTTTGAATACAGTAAAATAGCTTTGAGGCATAAGGCTTATTTTTATTTTATTTTATTTTTATTTTTTTATTTTTTATTTTTTATTATACTTTAAGTTCTAGGGTACATGTGCATAACGTGCAGGTTTGTTACATATGTATACTTGTGCAATGTTGGTGTGCTGCA
>NW_012114500.1:2110272-2133761 GCF_000951035.1 Colobus angolensis palliatus | reverse complement strand
CCCCGAAGGCTTATTTTTCAAACATTTGATTTGTAAAGAGAAAATGGACATAATAGTGATGAAAAATATGTTTATCTAATTCTGTTATTTTTTAACTTATGCATTTTTGTACACTGCAATAAATAGAATACATTTATTACAAAACTAGAGTGCTAAGTTTTGAAATTCACGAAAGAGAACATTTTGACTCACGTTTTGGATTTTATATTTTTTTATCACTCCAAAAGCTTAGTTTTTAGAGGTTAAAAAAATAAAATGCATTATATTTCAATTCATTTAAATAACATAAAATATAAAATGTACTTTCCTTAGCTTTTAAAGTCAATAACCTGCTCTTTGTTTCTTTAAGGTCTTTCTTGCATACAACCCAATCTTATTTCAACTTTCTTGAGCAGCCAAAAAAGCAACATGCTGGTGAGAATACTGCTGGGAACAGTAATTGAATGAATCAAGTCTGAATCCTTACCCTGTTCAGGTCCAGCAAACAGATCACATTTAAGAATAACTATTTCTCCTTTGTAGCTATATTAGTTGCAGTGCTTTCTTTCAACAACACATGAAAGTATTCTGAAGACAGTTTGTTGTATTTTCAAGTAGCAGCTGGCTGAAATAAAGTTGCTTAGTATTTCTGTCTTGTTTTTGTTGTGGTGGTTGTTGTTTTATTTTCCTTTTTCAAATACAAGCCTTATTTTTTTATTTAATAATTTGAGCCCTTCAATCAAGTATGTCTAAAGTAAGACTTCAAATGCGTATGTCTGTTTCTGTGGTTAAGAATAAAAATGAAATTGATTTTAGTTTAGGAAATACATAACTGAGTTAAACTCATAAACCATGACTAAACTTACTTCCAGAGATCTTTCAGCTTACAAACTCAATCTGTATTCTCTAATAGGATTTAGGGACTCAATACCCTTGTGGGAACAAGAAGATATTGAGAATTTGTACAATACGTGCAATAGGACTTAGTGTTTTGTTTTCTTCTATACCGTTTTGTAATTTATCTCCTTTATTAAAGTGCACCTAATAGCTTATAAAAAGGAAAACAAGTAAATATATGTAAATAAAATTCCAGCAAACTCTCCCTGCCATGAAAATCCAGTAAGGCAGTATCCTTATCTGTGGATCTGTCTTCATGGACTGCTCAGATTAACAGATTAATCTCAGGATTTAGAGAACAAAGAAGAATGAGGGAGTTGCCCACTCCATCTGGAGGAAAAAAGGGCAAACTAAACTGGTTATGCATGAGATTTAAGAACAGGGTCTACTTACTCTCTTCTGAGTTACACGTATGATTGGGTCCATTTGCCCAGGTGTCAGATGAGGTAGAGTTAAAACACCTCTGCAATTCCTAAACTAAAATTTCATTATGAAAATTTCAAAAGTGAGTTGATATCAGATTGTGAGAGAAATTTCCCCCAAAAGGACATTGATCTGTCATTTTAATATAGATATATTTGTTAGAGAAGAAAAACTCTACTCCTATGAGAGGAGTGTTATTATTGGTGTGTAAGCCATCTTTGAAGGTTATAGTTAATAGTTCCTATGACTAAATGTATAAATAGTCTTTTCAAAACCCTACAAATCTTTTACTTGATACATTATGTGGCTGTTATATTTAAATGTGTAGTCAGTCACTCTGCACATTATTTTACACATATCACCCAGCTTAGAGGAACAGACAAGCTAAGAGATAGATATCTCCCACTATTTCCTTGTTGCTGTCTCTAATGGGCTTGGAGGATTGTTATGAAAGTTATGATCTTAACCAGCTGACATAGGTAGCTGTTGACATGTTAGAGTCAGCTCAAGCACAGAAGGCTCTCTCAGAGGCTGAATCTTCAAAAGGACTAGACTCCATCCTACCAGTTGTGGGAAGAATACACTCTTTTATATGGATATTC
Organism: Colobus angolensis palliatus; assembly: GCF_000951035.1. Classification (NCBI taxonomy): domain Eukaryota; kingdom Metazoa; phylum Chordata; class Mammalia; order Primates; family Cercopithecidae; genus Colobus; species Colobus angolensis. The sequence goes on along the minus strand of NW_012114500.1, from coordinate 2,131,860 downwards.
CTTATTGATTTCTTAATAATTCACATTCCAAGAAGTTTACATCTTTATCTGTCACTTGCATGTGGTCTAGTTTCTCAATCATTTTTTTAAGTCTTCTGGATTTCCTATCTAGCTAAGAAAGTCTTCTTCATTGAAAGAGTAAATAGTCATAAAATGTGACCATGTTTGTTGCCTCCACCTTTTTCACAATTGATCTAATTAAAGTCCTCACTCACTTACCTAGAATGCAGCCAGGCCTTGCCCTTTATGCTCCAGCAACACTGCTGGGGCTAAGTAGGAGTTTTCTTTCTTTGCCAGGCTGTATCTCACCTGGATGACTTTACTCTTGCTGTTCCCTCCAACCTAAAACACTTTTCTCTCTTCTCCTCCTTTCTACCTGGTTCACCCTACATACCCTTAAAGATTCTGCTCAGTGTCATTTCCTCCAGAAAAACTTTCTTTCCCCCAGGAATGTTAGTTGCCTATTTTGTGTTCCATCATAACCTGTATTTAATAACCCATTCCCTGTCTCTCCCATGTGACTGTGAATTACTTGTCATAGAGAACTGTTCCTTAGTCAGCCCTATATATCTGAACCCTTATCACAGTCCTTAAACCTATATGAGATCAAAAGTTATCTGACATTAGCAAAATGAAGCATTTATAAACTGCTGTAATAACAGGTTGGGCAGAGGTTCAGAATTTTTGGAACAATTAAGAAAGTTACCAGTTTCAAACCCAACATAAGATGGCTTTGAAAGCAAATCTCAGCTTCATGTATCTATGGGGCTTATACTTTCCCTTTATCATAATTTTCTTTTGAAATACTGTGCAAGAATTGGAGTTTGAATCCATCAGGACTTTTGTGGATTTCTTATTATATTACTCTGAAAAAATTGCTTTGTACTTTGCACTTACATATGAAAACTGCTTTTTTTCCTCCTAAAATCCCAAAAGCATTTCTAGAAAACCTAGATAAATTTAATTTATCAAAGACACCAAAGGGATTTTAACATATTAAAAGAAAAGCACAGGCGAAGATTTTTGAAGTATGTGCTTTGGTTGAATTATTATTATATTATAAATACAAATCTCCTTTTACAAAAGAAAGTTCTCTCCCAGAAAGTCAGATTCTTAAATATTCGAAACAATTTTTAAAACTAGAAGGAAAATCATTTCAGTTCACTGACTCTAATTATGACCTACATCAAAATATTTGACCCCTAACCTTTCTTCCTGGCCTCTGTACCTATATCTGCAACTCTCTAAGAGATGATTTCACATGAAATGCAAATGTCATAACACTAATAATAGTAATAATAATTATCAGGCACTTACCTAGGGCAAACACATACCAGAAACTGTTTTTGAGTGATATGTGTATATCTATATAATATGCACTGATTCATGTGTGTGTATATATATACACACACACACACGCACGATATGTACATAATCCACATACACATACATACACTCATATCATTTAAACTTCAAAAACCAACCTTATGCAACAGATACTACTATTGCTTTGTCCTTTATTTAATCAAAGATGAAGATAAGGCGCAGGGTGCTTAAAGATCTTACTTCAGGCCACAAAGCTTAAAACTTGCAGAGGCGGGATGTGAACCAGGCACTCTGTTTCCAGGGTCTTTGTACTGACTGCTCTCCAACTCCACCCCATACCCTTTAGCCTTTCATCACTGGAAGTGTGTGAATAAGACACAGCTAGATCTGGGTTCAACTCTGGGCTACATTACATTAATCATGAAATTTTCTATTATCAACAAGAATTTGCGACTTCATTAACTAAGTTGTACAGAAGGCAGGATCCTTATCTGTAAAATAAAATCATTAAATTTCATGTTGTTATTGGGAAAAAAAAAATGAAACAACATGTGTAGTTTCCAACACTGTACAAGTGCTTAGTAGGTGGCTAATAAATATTAATTTCCTTCCATCTGGTTGTCTTTCAGAAACCCCAGACATTTGCTGCCCCTTCCACATGCCTTAATATGTGAGAAATTAACATGCATCCGTTAATCCAAATGACATGTAGATAACTGTAATCCTTGACTGTTCTTTCTGTCTCCCCCATCGCATCAAATCCATAATCTAATTGGTCTATCAGCTAAGTATTTCTTAAATCTCTCACCTCCCCTGTTCTCCAACCTTCATGCGACCACTGTCTTAATGTGGGCCCTTAGAAACTCTCACCTAAGCTATTATAATAGTTTCCAAACTGATAGTCCTATCTGTGGTCCCTGCACTTTCCACCTGATCAGTGGCTGCCTCAGTTGCTAAATCCCTGAGATACAAATCTGAATCAAGTCACTTTGGTGTTTAATTACCTTCATTGTTTCCACACTGCCAATAGGGTAAAGTTCAAACACCAGCTTAGCAAGTCTCATTTCATCCTGCCTTAGTAAATTCAGTTCCCATTACTCTGTTCACATTTAAAGCAGCACCAAACATCTAGGTATTTTTATTACATGATGGAATGTGATGTGAGGGTTGGTCTCCCATCTTTTGCACATGCTCTTTCTCTCAACTTGAAAGACCATTAAATCTTCTGATATTTGATGGTAGATAAATTGATATACAAATGAACTCACAGATAAATTTAGCAAACAAGGATTTGTTAACTCCATACATCCAATTGTTCTCCAAATACATTCTTTCATGCTTTGGGTACTATATCCTTCAAGGAGGAGGTGGTGTAAATATATAGAGAATCAGACTGGGAATAAAGATGAGATGACAAGTCTTCATGTTAACAGGTTATCAGAATAGCAAGAAAACACCACACTAACAATCCACAAAGAGACATAGAAAGATGAAAACTTTTAATGGCACTATAAATCAATGCTTTGGGAATGCCATATTCTCTTACTTAAACTACACTTTTACTAATGGTGATATTTAGTGGGCATGGGTGAAAGGCCTGGATATATTCCACAAACCCCATCAGAATACAGAAGACCCTAAGACTGTTAGATACAACATTTTGACTAACTCCAGCCATGTACTACCAATCCCAGAATGCGAACACTTAAAAAAGACCTACCTCAACCGCATTGGAATTATGAGCAACTTAACTCGAACCTTGTCCTCCTCTCAGCCACTTCCCTGTCAGAGCCTTTATTTACAAAGTCAGACAGTGATTGAAACTCCCAGTATACAACGTGACAGGAAGTGGAACTTTATGGCTGTGCACGCTGCATACAGGACTGTTGAGTTATATACAGAAGAATATTAAAAGGAGAGATAGAAGCACTGATATCATTACTGCGTTTAGTCTTTCATTTTCCTCACTTATAAAGCAGGACAGCTAATGCATATGATCCACTTAACAAGGCAAAGATACCCACAGCTGAAGCAGAGACAAGCCATCTAGTAGGCCTCTGTATATGAATGGCCATGGTACTCGACAAATCGAGCTAAGGACCAAGGACACAAAAGTTTCTTTCAGGGATAGATGCCAGCATACAAGTGGACATTAAAAGAGGCTAGGGACACTGCAGTCATGACCCATCCACCTGCTGGATAATGAAACATTTTTATTTGGGAGTGAGTGGAGGGAACAGAAAAAAGTCATGTAGTTTCTGAAAAGATACTTACAATCAAGGAGAAGGAGCCTTTGCTTTGAAGTCTGAGAAGAAAAACATATCACTGAAAACAGTCTTCTTCAAAAGACAGAATAAAATTTGAGGGGTATGTTTAAGAGAGCATGGTCTGCATATGACAAAAGGGAATGGCCTGCCATGACAGCAGAGATACAAAAGGATCTGGCTTAAGGTTAAAAATCAAAATATCCCACCAAATCACAGGCAAAATTAATGGAGAACTTATATATGCTCTGGCAATTAAACATATCAATTAAAAAGCAAAAGCATGACTTGGGGCTTTAAACAAAATAAAGCTGGTTCCTTATAAGAAACTTACTAAATCAAAGTGATGGAAAGAAAAAAAAAGAATGGCCAGGTGCGTGGCTCACACCTGTAATCCCAGCACTTCGGGAGGCCGAGGCAGGTGGATTGCCTGAGCTCAGGAGTTTGAGACCAGCCTGGGCAACACGGTGAAACCCTGTCTCTACTAAACTACAAAAAATTAGCTGGGCATGGCGGCATGCGCCTGTAGTCGCAGCTACTTAGGAGACTGAGGCAGGAGAATTGCTTACACACAGGAGGCGGAGGTTGCAGTGTGCCCAGATCATGCCACTGCACACTCCAACCTGAGCAACAGAGTGAGACTCCGTCTCCAAAAAAAAAAAAAAGAAAGAAAGAAATACACGTGTTAGATAACAGAATACCCACAGGAAACTAGAATGGCCATATTAAAGTTAGAATAAAAATACTTAGAAAATATTATTTTTCTGTAAAGCATGTCCCCTAGTATATGAAGCTTATTTTCTCAAGTAAGTAGAAGAAAGGTATAATATAACAAAAGAAGTCACTGATCAGCTTTAAAAACCATACTACAACCCTGGTATGCAGGAGTGCTGCCCCTACCATCTCCCAAACATACCATCACCCAAACATACCATCACCTACACAGGCAGAAAAGGAAACCCAATACCGAGCTCCTTTCTTTCTGAACTCGCTTCTGAGACAAAATCTCAAATAAAGAAATCTTCTTTATGCAATCAGATGTCACCTGGAGGAGATGGTAGGCAAGGGAAAAAAATAAAGGCACTAATTAAAATATTAGGTAGGAATAATTTTACTGGATTAGACTAATTTAGTGATTCATCTCTACTCAGTGTGTGTGTGAGAGAGAGAGTTGGTAAGCAGATTGACGTTGGTTCATAAGATTCTTTGGTGTGTAAATTCTATCAAAGGAATCTATATTCTCTTTGCATATTGCAAACTGGAGTGTAGCCCAAGTGACCGGGGCATGTCAACATGTCAACCTCTCTGTGTCACAGTAACCTCGAATATTAAGTGGAGATTATAATACATATTACATAGGACTGTGGTAAACATTAGATGGGTATATATGTGTAAAATGTTTAATATTTATAGTAGAAATGTTTGTCTAATAAATGATGTCCAGGAAAATATTAATATCCAGGAAAATAAATGCATTCTTTAAGACTCTTTGATTTGACTCTGAAAATACTGTAAATTGGATAGACAAAAGGAAGATTTTGCCCACCTAACAGAGCCACAAGAAGGTAAGATACAGAAGCACAAAGACAGCAAAAAGTAACTGGAGCTAGCACCACAAAAACTCTCTCCTCTTCATCTAGTCAGTTTATTCTCCCAAGTCAGCAACTAATGTGATGGTTCCCACAGAGTTCAAGTGTCCATGCCAAAACCAGCCACTATAACAAGGTAGGCAAGGCTCATATAAAGATAGATGAATTTCCTCACTTGTAAGGCTCTCATTTGCAATTGCATGGGTAGAAGGGATAAAAATGGTTAACATTTATATAGTCTTCACTTTGTGCATGGCACTCTTCTACTCATTTTACATGTGTCAATTAATGTATTGCTCACAATAAGCCAATTAGGTATTATTATTTACATTGTACAGGAGAGGAAACAGTCCAGAATGACTAAGAGATTTACCCAAAGCCATACACCTTGTTATTGATGAAGCTAACATTTTAAACCTTCCAGTACACATGCCTATCTGTACTTAAAATCTAAGCTCTGGCTCACCCTAGACACCTTGAAATGTATGTTGTGGGAATACTAGAGAAATACAGAGATATTGACAATGGTAATCTCTAGGTTACAAGACTGTGGATGGATTTTTAATGTTTTCTATAACTTCTCTATAGTCCAAGTTACTAAAATGTACCTTATTACTTTTTTAATCAGATAAAATAGCAAAGTTTGTTTTCAATAAGGAATTAGTCTCTAGGATTGAAGATGAAGGTAATGTATTTAGACCTGCTAAAACATAGAATTACCTATTATAGTGAAGAAAAGAAAACAGAGAAATCAAGAGATGGCATTATATTGACAGATGACATGCTTTGGAGGAGGTTGTAATCCAGAATGTGGCATGAAGAAAACTGCAGGAAGGAAAGGAGCCACTCTGCCCATCAGAGACTAGAAAATCTCTGAACTCAGAGTCTCCAGGAGCAATGGAAGAACAGCTAAAAACAAGGGGCATTCCTTCAAAGTCTGCATACATAATATGTACACTAGTCAGCTACTATCCACGTCTTTTACATTGGAGTCCAGAGGGCAGCTCAACGTTTGCTCTAAAAAAAAAAAAAAAGAAATTAGACTCTTCTCCACAAATAATGAAGTAAATTTCCTTAGAGCTAATAATTCTAATATGAGTAATATTCAAATGTTGGTGCCTGGTTCCATTCTATTTTCCCTAAATAAAATATACATGCTAACATATCTGTGATAATCATTGTAAGAAAAGAAATAAAAATAGTCTCTAAACTGATCCAAGATAAAATAGAAATTAGATCGGTCTTATATATATTAGATAAATTGAATCAATAGCTAAAAATTATTTCCGCAGTTAGAAGAAAAAATAGAAGAGAAGAAAAAGTTTAATCTATGTAAATAAAGACAAAAAATGAAAGAAAAAATATAGTAAAAGTGGGAAAAACAGAAAGCACAAAATAATAGGATAGAAATGAATCCAAATAGTTAATTCTAGTAAGTATAAAAGGACTGAAATTTCCAGAGAAAAACGGAAAGCTTTTCTTTTTTAGACTGTATTGTAAGTATATCCAAAAGTTCTTTATAAAAGGCAGAGTTAAAACGTAAGTATAGTGCTCAATTGGGCAGCACTTATACAAAAACCAGAATGATTAGCATGATTCCTGCATAACGATGACATGCAAATTAGTGGTGTTGTCTGTGTTGGTACTGTACACTTAAAGATGTTTAAGAGGATACATTTTATGTTATGTATTTTTTACCACATTAAAAAAAAGACAAGGACAGGAAAGTTGAATATAAAAAAGATTGGCGTACGTTAATCAAGAGAAAGCTGATACACAGTTAATACCAAACACACTTTAAGACAAATAACATTACTAGAAATAAGAAATTCACTCCTTATTTATAAGAGGTTGAATTATTTCGGAAGGTATAATAATTCTAAGCTTATATGCATCTAATAGCAGTTTCAAATACAGGCAATCTTCGTCATTTGCGGTTTCCACATTTGCAAATTCTCCCGCTCACTACAATTTATTTGTATCCCCAAAAGCAATAGTCATAGGACTTTTGTGGTCATTTTCAGACGTGTGCAGAGTAGCAAAACATTGGAGTTGCCCCAAATGCACCTTCCCAGAGGAGGTTGAAGAAAGTGACATTTTGCTTTCTTGTTTCAGCACTGACACTGTAACCGGGTGTTCTTCTCAAGGTCTATGTAGTTCTGTGTCTTTCAGACTTTTGTGCTTTTTCTTGGTGATTTCACAGTATAAAATGGCCCCCAAGTGTGATGCTGAAATGCTGTCTAGTTTTCATAAGCGCTAGCAAGCTGTAATGTACCTTATAAAGAAAATACTTGTTATTAAATAAGCTCTGTTCAAGCATGAGTTAAATGCTGTTGGCCATAAATCATGTGTTAATGAATCAAAAATGTATGCTAAATAAGGTATCTTTAAATAAAACCACACACAAAAAAAAACCTTATGTATTGGTAAGTTGATGGAAATATTATGACCAGAGACTCACAGGAACCTAACCCTGTATTTCCCCTCAGAATAATGGTTCAATATTCACTAATTCAATGTTCACAGCAACTTTATAAAACAGAACTATGAAAAACAATGAGAATTGACTGTATGTAAAGCAAAAACCAACACAACTACAAGTAGAAACTAATACATCCATTATCAAAAGATTTAATATACATCTTCCAACAACTGACAGATCACACAGACAAAAATAAATCAGTAGGAACATAGAAAATGTGAAAAACAGAACAACGAAAGTATTTGTGTGAAAGAGCATACGAATGAAAAACAGGATCTGGCAGAAGGTAAGGATAAATTGATTACTCTTGTTTGAAAGGGCAGAGAAATGATGGAGAGTGATTCAGAGGGCAGGGAGCAGAGTTATCCTAACGTTTAGAAATAATCTAAGAGGATGATCTGTGAGAAGACCAGAGCGATAGGTTAAATTAATAAAAGTGAGCACAGAGTGAGCTCGACTCAGCTCTGTGCCCAACATAATTGCAAAATTGTTTCTCAGAATTTTTCCCCATCTAATCTGTTCATTTTCGCCTGTGTATAATCTTGAATATATAGGAGCAGAGTGTTTGCTACATTATATGTAAGCATCAGCATGTATATTTATTTCCTCTCCTAGACTATTTATTCTCTCTGGTCAATAATTATTTTTTTTCCGTTTGTCCTTCCCAACATGTTGTACAGTGCTGGGCACAGAATGAGTTCTGAATAAATGTTTAAAGATTCAATAAATAAATAAATATTAATTCAACAGAAATCCAAACTATAGCAGTTGTTACAAAAAAATGGAAAATAAAAAATAACCATAACATTATCAGCAAATTATTGCTAATTTGCATTATTTCTATAAAATGACAAAAATTTTAAAATGATCAATATCCAGAACAAACATGTATTGGACATGGGAGATCTGTTTTCTCTTTCTGACAAGATCCTTCATCCTTTTCTCTCACCTTAAAGATTTTACAAAAGAGTTGAGATCTAAGAAGTCATGTTTTTGGAAAAGACAAGTAGTCCTCTGGCAAGGAAGACTTTCTTAGTGCATTAAAATTGAGCTCATGACTAAATGTATAATATAATTTCCCCTGTATGTAGTCATAAATTGGTTGCCCACTTGATATCTTCAATATGACATAAGTAGTTACAATCCTTCTAGCTGAAATAAAACTTAGATCTAAGCAGCTAAAAATTCAGAACTGACATTGGAAGCTAAATATGGACATAGTCCAAGATCTTGCAGCTCTGTTAGCTCCCTCTGAAAAGGACATTATCATTTGTTATTCTAGCATTCTGCTTAATATGCTTTCATCTGCAGAAGCCCTTATTTCTTTTCTACAGATCAAATATTCTGTTTCTCCTTACTTCTTTGCACAGATTTTAAAAAGTAATGGACTTATTATGAAGTAGTACCCTACTTTTGGAGACAAGTTCCCAGAATAATAAAAATACAGAATTATTTACCCAGTTTCAAATCTGAGGATCAGAGCACTGTAGCAATGATGTAAGAATCAGAAGCAAGAATAAATTTCATCTACATTTGCTCTATTTCCTGCCATTTAGTTTCTAAAATGGAAGCCATTTCTTGCTGGGAAAAGAAAAGATCTTTCCATCCTCTAATGGAGAATCATGCAATCTTAGACTTGGATAGGACTTGAGTAAAGTTCTTCCACCTCATGTGCCACACAATGGTGTACTCTGAAAAGGTTAGAGGTGAATGGATAAACCTTTCCCGCCACCAACAGGGAGTGGGATGGGCTGAGCTTCAGCCAACTGTCACTCACCTCAAATGGCCTATCACAATTAACCGCATTGTGAGACACAAATATTTCTTTCTTTTGTGCCATGATATGGAAAATGTTGGGAGCCACTACCTTGGAGATACATAGTCAAACTTACTCGAAAAGAAATGCTTGCTGCAGTCGTTCTGGCACAGGGCTCTTTGATTTCTATGTGTATGTTTTCCGTGACAGATTCCTCAGTACTTTATGAAACAACAACTCTCTTTGAAGGACCTGTCAGAGAAAAAAGTTTCAAAGATCCCCTGCAGCTTCTTTGAATTGATGAAACTTCTGTCATTTGAAGCCACAGTAGATACAACTTTATGTGATAGCTTTGAACCTTGGAATGCGGATATTAAGTCTTTTTTTAGTTATTGCTTCTCCAGGACATACATCTTCAGTTCCCTCAAACGTTTGTAAAATGAGAAGGCTAGGGAAACTTCCACAACGTAGCCACAATACGTTGGTATTTTTATTTGTATTGAATTTGTGGCCAATGAAAAACCTCAGGATATTTTATATGAATTGCTGTTGAGTCACATCTTCTTCATCCTGTATTCACTCATCTTGTTAAACATAAAAACAGCAATTCTCTTTCCTTTCTCCTACGTGAAACTTAAGTATATTGACTTCTCACATAAAAATAAAATTATAATCAATTTGTAAATCAATTAATTGTAATTACTGATAGTTCTTGCGAACACGACTTCTTTATAGGTTTCCAGTTAAATAATTGTAACATAATTGCAAAGCATGTCATACAAGTCAGACAGGACAGGATCCCAGGACACGTTACTACAGACTTCCTTCACTATAGACTTCCCTTCAACCTGGCATCTAACCACCTAAATATCACTAAAGTACTTCTTATCTGTAACATTTCCCTTATAGTAAAATTAAAAATAAACATAAAATTGTGCCTTATTAGTTAATAACATTAGCTTACTGTAACAAATCAATCTAAAAACAGCTCATATACATTTAAATTTTATTTCTTCCTCTAAAAAACAAAGGTGTTCCTGATTGACTGGAAGCTTTCCCTAAAGTAATAATTCAAGGACACAAACTCCTTCCGTCATATGTTTCTGCCATCTTCAATATGTGGCTTACAGGGTTGTCATGCTCCCTGAAACCAAGATGACAGAAGGTGAAAAAGCCAGTGAAAAAAGGCACACGTGCTTCTTTAAAACCCTTGCTGAAAAGTAAAACGTAAAGTAGGCACTTTGGGAGGCCGAGGTGGGAGGATTACGAGGTCAGGAGATCGAGACCATCCTGGCTAACAGTGAAACCCCGTCTCTACTAAAAAGACAAAAAAATGAGCTGGGCGTGGTGGCGGGCGCCTACAGTCCCAGCTACTCGGGAGGCTGAGGCAGGAGAATGGCGTGAAGCTGGGAGGCGGAGCCTGTAGTGCAGTGAGCCGAGATCGCGCCACTGCACTCCAGCCTGGGCGACAGAGCGAGACTCGTCTCAAAAACAAAAACCAAACCAAAACAAACAAACAAAAACGTAAAGTAGGGAAAGTATCTGCTGGATGGAAACCACATCTTAGCAACAACTCTGCATTATGGGCATTATGGAAGGAGACACACAAATTGTGAGGGGCGCTACTAGCCTTATTTTAAAGAGTTCACCCCTCTGGCCATCTATTTCCCTCACACATAGGACATAGTCAAGCCCTGGCCAAAATAGATCTTCCAGAATCCCATCAAGAAATTTTAACCAAATCAAAGTTCAGAATGTCCTGGTGAAATACAGCCTTCTTCACCAGATCCTAATGGCTCCTACACATTAACAGACAAATTAGTTTCTACTTGCCACATCCTCCTCCCTTCCCCCACTTATCTCTGTCTTCCTCTCAATATGCTATAGATGAGGGACAGGAGAAGTATAATTAAAACCTCTCAATTGGAAAAGAAAAGGGAAAACAGTAAAACTCTACAGAAATAGTTAACTCCTGCTGAGTAGGCATTCTCTTATTTGTCAGTAGAGACTATTCCCAGATTAGACTATGAACCTGCTCTCTGGTAGAAACTCTCTTTCCCCGTCATTGTCTCTTGTCTCCGGTTCCAGCCCTGAGAAGTTTGTCCTTGTACCATGTCCGGAATTGGTGGGTTCTTGGTCTTGCTGACTTCAAGAATGAAGCCGCAGACCCTCTCAGTGAGTGTTACAGTTCTTAAGGATGGTGTGTCTGGGGTTTGTTCCTTCAGATGTTCAGATGTGTCTGGAGCTTCTTCCTTTTGGTGGGTTCGTGATCCCGCTGACAGGAGTGAAGCTGCAGACTTTCCAGTGTGCCTTACAGCTCTTAAAGGCGGTGCATCTGGAGTTGTTTGTTCTTCCTGGTGGGTTCATGGTCTGGCTGGCTTCAGGAGTGAAGCTGCAGACCTTCATGGTGAGTGTTGCAGCGCTCAAACGCAGCGTGGACCCAAAGAGTGAGCAGCAGTAAGATTTATTATAAAGAGCGAAAGAATAATGCTTCCACAGCGTGGAAAGGGCAGCAGGGAGCGGGTTGCCACTGGCTAGCTGAGGCAGCCTGCTTTTATTCCCTTATCTGGCACCACCCACATCCTGCTGATTGGTCTATTTTACAGAGAGCTGATTCTTCTGTTTTGACAGAATGCTGACTGGTACATTTACAATCCCTAGCTAGACACAGAGTGCTGATTGCTGCATTTACAATCCTCTAGCTAGACATAAAAGTTCTCCAAGTCCCCACTAGGTTAGTTAGACACAGAGTACCCATTGGTGTATTTACAAACCCTGAGCTAGACACAGAGTGCTGATTGGTGTATTTACAAACCCTGAGCTAGACACAGAGTGCTGATTGGTGCCTTTGGGATCCCTTAGCTAGACATAAAAGTTCTCCAAGTCCCCCTAGGTTAGCTAGACACAGAGTACTGATTGGTGTATGTACAAACCTTGAGCTAGACACAGGGTGTATTTACGATCCCTAGGTTAGACATAAAAGTTCTCCAAGTCCCCACTAGACTCAGGAGCCCAGCTGACTTCACCTAGTAGATCCCGCACCAGGGCCGCGGGCGGAGCTGCTTGCCAGTCCTGCACCATGCGCTCCTACTCCTCAGCGCCTGGGCGGTTGATGGGACAGAGCGCCAGGGAGCAGTGAACGGGGATTCTGCGGGAGGCTTGGCTGCTCAGGAGCCCACCGCCGAGGCTGGGGCTCGGACATGGTGGGCTGCGGGTCCCCAGCCCTGCCCCACAGGGAGGCAGCTGAGGCCCCGGGAGAATTCGAGAGCAGTGCCAGATATGTGGGCTGGCAGTGCTCCAGACCTGGCGCAACCTCTATAGTTGCTGGCCCTGGTGCTAAGCTGCTTACTGCCCTGGGCCTGAGTGCCGGGCCTGCCAAGTGAGCCAGCGCTCACCGGAACTCGTGCTGGCCTGCACACGTGCAGCCCCAGTTCCGCCCACGCCTCTCTCTCCACACCTCCCCAGCGAGCAGAGGGAGCCAGCTCGGGCTTCCGCCAGCCCAGAGAGGGGCTCCCACAGTGCAGTGGCAAGGTAAAGGGCTCCCCAAGTGCCGCCAGAGTGGATGCCGAAGCTGAGGAGGCAGGGAAAGTGAGGGCTGCTAGCACATTATCACCTCTCAATAACTTATGTGAGTATTGAAGAGTGAGCCAGTTTTGGGGGTCTGTACAAATTCCAGAAACTCTTTCCTGCTGGTGCAAGTTTGAGGATTGGAAAAAAGTTGTAGAGTCATAGGCTCTTTCTTGGCCAGTTCCTAACAGTTTTAACAATTAGAATCCTCAAAATCTTAGTAGAATCTAGTTTATTTATTTCCAGTTATTTCCATGTGCCAGTAACTAGGACCAATTTTCTTTCTTGAGTGTAATTTTCAAGCCTACCTGAATTCTTTACTTCCTTACTCCCATGCCTTTCTCTCAGAAGTCAGTGGTGTCTGCCTGGAAGCCAGCTAATACTTTATGGTTGATTAAGAAGGCAATACCCATAGTCTGTTCTTTGTCCCAGGGCTGTTTACCTGAAAAATATTAATAACTTGTTATTGTTCAATGCAGTTTTCAGTTTCATTTCTTGCTATTTGGAACGTAGAAGCTGACAATTTTTCCAGCTCTACAAGCCCTAAAGCTTTCAGAATCTTTCTACCCCCTTTCATTGCTGCTTTCAAACTGTCAGTTGTTCTTATACTTTTTGTTTTGTTTTAATAATACATTTCCATGTGCTATAAGAAGAAAGTAGTACACAATCAGGTTTCTGTACTCCTAGAGTTACAGACCTATAAACAATTGATTAGCTTCCAGGTGATTTGCAGTTTTACCAAATGTTTTGTCACTGCAAATATAGATTGTCATTTTTACAGCCTCTAACATGCATTTCTTGCCCGCCAGTGATTGTCAAGCCAATGCCACATATTTTAATTATTTGTTGGAGAAATAACTTTTTCAAAGTTTCAATTTTTGTATTAATTAAAAGCTAGATGATGTAACAAACAAACCCCCAAATTTTAAGTGGCCCAAACACATTAGAAGTTTATTACTCACTCCTACATACTCCTAATGCTCCTAATCTGTGGAAGACTCTCCTCCAAATAGTAACTCAGAAAAGTAGGTTGCTTCTACCTATGGCACCACCATCTTCCCAGGTCACCATGTTGATCTGCATTAAGTTAGTTGATGGGAAAGATCAATTAAAGAAGCCACATCCACTTCTTAAAAATTCATTGTAACCGTTCTATTTCTAACCTTTCTATTTCATGGAGAGCATAAAAATGCTTGTATAAGGGGCTTGGTTATTGCTGGTTCTGCAGCCACTGACTGGTGTCCACTAGCCTTCACTGACTCACCATCAATCATAAGTGCTAGAGGAAAATAAATCCGTATCTTTGAATTATCTTGGGAAAATATGCTTAGGGTATTCATTCCAAATTAGCATATACTCCACAACCCCCTATTCTTTACTCTGAGATTTTCATTAGATCAGTATCATGCCTAATGAGTAAGGACAAATTATTTGCAAAGAAATTGAAAATTGATGTCTTTATTATGATAAAATAAAATTCAAGAACAACAACAATACTCAGTGGTACTTGGTAGCAGAAATTAGACTAAACAAAATAGAACTGGCAAAAATAAGAAAACAATAACACTATGAGAACCATGAGACATCATTAATACTAAACCACAATCTATGAAAAGAGGAGATAAATAAAAGAATGATAGCTGAGTTTGAAATGAGGTATTACCACCTATCCACTAGAATGAATAAAATTTTATCCATTAATCCATCAATCTGACAATGTCAACTGTTAAGATATGGAACAACTGGAACTCTGACTCCCTGCTAGTTGAGGTGAAAGTGGTAAAACCACTTTGGAAAACTTAAAAAATCTATTATACAAACTCTGATCACATGCATTCATATTGTTTAACAAGTCCACTCTAATTATGTACTCATCCAAAATGTGCACAGATGTGCAGCAACAGATACATACAGATACTAATACATATTAGAATGCTCATAGCAGCAATATCATCAATAGCTAATACTTGGAGAAAGCCCAATTGTCCATCAACAGGAGAACATTTTTAAGTGTATTTTTAAACAATGGGGTACCATATGACAATGATGAGCACACTACTACCATATACCATCACACAGATGAATACCACAGGCATGATATAGAGTGTAAAAAGTCAAAGACGAAAATACATACTGAATTATTTGATCTCATAAATTGCATAGAGAGGCTATCTAATATGTGGTATTAAAGTCAGGATAGTGGTTACCTTTTGCCTGAGCTGGGACAGGGGCACAATGCGTAAGTACTGGGAGTATCTATGAGAAAGTTTCCTGAGATGCTGGTAATGTTTGATAGTTTCATTAAATGTAAAATGATAGGTGCATGTGCTGGTACATTCACTTAGTAAAAATAAGTTTACTATACCCTTAAAATTTATGCATTTTCATGAAAAGGTATCAATGTTTTCATCACTAAATTTTCCTTTTATTATTGCTTTATAGACACCATAATCTAAAAGAATTTGTCTGCTTACAAAACTGTATTTATTAATGTTTATCCCTATCTTTTCTTACACTTATTCAGATGTTAACCCTATGTTGTTGTATTTGTGATTTCATAATATTTTTATGATTTCACATAAGTCAGTTGTATTACTAATAAGTAATAAATAAGTTGACAGACACTTAGCATTTTTCAGTGCTACCAGTAGCTCATTTTTACTGTCACTTAGCATTTGTATCCAAGGTTTATGACACAGAGGACATATTCAGTTCATTACAGTGATCATGTGACAGGGTTCTAGTCACAGTGTTTAATCTCCTAACTTGTTCCAATAATTTCCATGATATCATCAGAAGCCAATCATTACCTATTACTTTCAAAATGTGTTGCTTTACTTCTAACCCACAGAAAACAAAATATATTTTGTTAGCCAGACCATCTAATTCAGGGAATTAAGCAATTTCAAGACGATTATTAAAATATTGAAAACACCCTAGAATTTTACATCCACATTCATGGACCCTTAAAAATCTGGGAACCAACAGCATATTATTTCTACTGCAGATTCAGATGAAGTAGCAGGGAGTCTATTTCTTAATTTTTTTTTTTTTTTGAGATGGAGTCTCGCTCTGTCGCCCAGGCTCGAGTGCCGTGGCCGGATCTCAGCTCACTGCAAGCTCCGCCTCCCGGGTTCCCGCCATTCTCCTGCCTCAGCCTCCCGAGTAGCTGGGACTACAGGCGCCTGCCACCTCGCCCGGCTAGTTTTTTTGTATTTTTTGGTAAAGACGGGGTTTCACAGTGTTAGCCAGGATGGTCTCGATCTCCTGACCTCGTGATCCGCCCGTCTCGGCCTCCCAAAGTGCTGGGATTACAGGCTTGAGCCACCGCGCCCGGCTATTTCTTAATTTTTAATAAATGGTTGTTGTTGGACAATTTGAAAGGGCTATTTAAAAAGGTCTGCAACAGTAATATTTTAAAGGCTTTATATTTGAATTGAGAATCTAATCTGTCTATTGATTTCTTTTCTCAGATCTTCTCTTTGAAATTCAGTCTCTGCTCTCTATAAACCTTTACTGACTTTGAAGGTGAACAGGATATCTTTCTGGGTTTAAATTTCTTTCATGCTATTGCATTAATTTTAACTTAAGGTTTTTGTTTTCCATTTTGGCTGACAGATGGTGTTCCATCTACTCTGTCAGGTAATTTGATAGGTCCTGGGTATATAGCAATGATGGAGACACAGCCTTTGTTCTAAAAAAGCTCAGTTATGCAGAGAAAAATTGTAAGTAAGTAAATAAACTGAGATATGCACCAGCAGCAATGAGTGCACTGAAAAAAATGATTTGCCAGTTCAACCTGGCAAATCAAGAAAGTTTTAGAAAATAGATATCATCTAGACTTTGAAGTGTCTGTAATAATAACTTACATCTGCATAGTACTTATTACTTTCAAGTACTTCATATGTATTTCATTTTTCTTAAGAAAAAATTCCTATGAGTTTCATATTGTCATTATTGTTATTATACTAAGTTGAGTAACTTACAAGGCTATTCAAAACATGAAATATTTACATTAAGGTACAAATCTCGGAAGGGGCAGTAAGGGTTAGAAGGAAGATAGAGGCTTTGTAATCAGAGTAACTTATCTTTGAAAAACTGCTTTGCCATTTCTGTGTGAGAAAATTATTTGTACTTGTGAGCTTTCTTAATCTCTAACATAATATTATCTCTGCATCAGGATTACCGTGTACTTTATGTGAGGCAACAAATGTATGTGAAGTGTTTCGCACTGTGTTTAGGAGAATGGGCTTTCAATTAATTTGGTGCTTTGTTTTTTTTTGATCCCAAACCAGGAGATGGGATAAGGATATGATAAATCAATGTTTTAGAAATATTTTTAGGTCAGCAATGTGCAGGATGGGTTGAAATATCAAGAAGCACAATAAATGTAAAAGAGGAGTGTTTTGTAATAGTCTAGCCTTAAGAAGATGAACGTTTGAACTAAGGCAATAGCAGTTGGGATAGACGAGAAGAAAGGATGATTAGAAACATTCAAAGGTAGAATTGCCTTGAAAATTGATTGACTGTCAGGAGTAGAGAGGAGGGGCAGACTTACCTAACTATAATTTTGGAAACTGGTGTGTTGTGCTGCCAGGAACTGAGATAGAAATACAAGTTGATGAGATGCTTTGAAAATGGACATTCAATACTATTTTAAACATATTGATTTAGGGATATATGCAAGAAGAGATGCCTGAGCAGGCAGTTGGAGACATAGATCTGGAGCTCAAGAAAGATTTTAGAGTCAAGTCATAGATGTGAGTTGAAGACATGCTAGAAAATGTGATCAACCAGGGAGAACATATAAGCCAGGCGCAAAAATATAAAGACCAAAAACCTGAGGAATAATAACACTTTAAGAGTCAAGAAATGAGGTGGGGGTGAGAGGAATCCAAGAGAGCCCAAATATGACTACTCAGATATTTAGAAGAAAATAAGGAAAGTGACATGACATAGAAACCAAAAGAAGAGGGACTTAAGAGGGAAGTCAACCAATAAATTACCAAAGAGAAGATTAAAACCATAAGCGCTAGTATCAGGTCAGCAGTAAAGCTTTGACAACTTTAGTGGATTGGATGAAAAAAGAATTTATTGATGAAAAAAGAGGTTGGGAATGTACAGAAGATAATAAGCATGAGCAAAGACACGAACAGATACAGGAAATCATTTAAGTTGTGTTTGGTGAACATTGAGTTAACAGAACCATGAGTTAACAGGACCACCTCGGCCTTAAGCACCTGCTTTGCACGGACACCACTCTGAAAGTGTGTAGCTAGGCCAGAGCACATGCTGAGTTTCAGTCCCCTTATCCTTCTGCCTTTGTGCAGTTCACTGCTACACAGCCACTTGCAGCAGCCCTAAGTCAACAGTCCTATGGAGTTGAAATGCAGGGTACTGGAAAGGTGTCACTATAGCATAAATATGAAAAGATGTCTTATAGATCACAGTGTTCAGAGGCTTGAAAGCTGGTTGAGACTATTGTGTTCAATTTAGGAGACAATGGGGAACCATCCATGTCTGTGAAGTTCACTTAAGGAAGATGAGCCTGGCAGCAAAATGCAGATAGTGGGAGGAGGGAAATACAGGTGGTAGGGAAACTACTAAGAAAGTGACTTCAACTGGATATCTAAATGCACAGCCTCGTGTTCCCTTTGATCTGATTTAAGATGCTTTAAATGAAGTCTGGAAAAAAAAATCATGAGGTCAGAAAAAGCAGTATTTATTCATGGAGCTTTGATTTCCAAAATGTAAAAAGAATTAGCTCCTCCAGGAGCAAATTAGGCAGATACAGAGAAAGGCAGTCTCTGCACACTTTGGCAACATGATTTAGTGCCTTGCTTCCCAGCTCTCCAAGGAACTACAGTGCTTTGAAGTACTATTTGTGACCTTTCCCTAAGGTCTTCCTTATATTTCCTGCTACTGGGAGAAAAGTTGAGTCCTAGAAGGCCAGAATTTTAAAAACCAAAAAGTTCAATCAAAACAAGTCACATGGCATCACTTGGATTGCCTCTCTTGCTCATTCCTGTAGCTCATAAAATGACTGTTGACCTGTAATTACTTACTGGGTTTAATGAATTAGTTAGCCTTGTTTGATAATTCCAAAAAGGCAAGATAAAGTAGAAAGAAAGAGAAGAGGAATTAGATTAATAGGAGAGAAAACCATCTTAGAATAAATTAAAACTTACTTAACATTGTGTACTTTGCTCCCTTTGAACAACGTAAGACACATTTTATAATTCTGATAACAACCCTGCTATTGCTATCAGTATTTTGCAGATAAAAAATTTGTAAATTCATAATTTGAACTGCTCCATTATAATAATGACAACTGGTTGAAAACGATGCAAAGTTATTGATAAGGAAGTAAGTATTAGCATAATATTTCTACAAATGAAATACACTAATGAGTCTGGAAGTATAAATCTTGACATATATGATTGAGTAGAAAAAGTAAGTTTCAAAAGAATATGTACAAAGTGAAAACATATAGGTAATATTTTTAATTAAAAATATGTATATATAAAATTGTCATACATTTCTAGCCAAGGTAGAATAACAGAGATCAAATTTACCCCTTACCCTTCCTCCTTAAACAATTGAAAAAACAAGCAAACAAAACCAAGAAACAAATGAGGTGAGCCCCATCTTATTGGCCTTGAAAGAGATTTTAAACTATGACCGAGAAGGAACTGAGGGTGAAACCTGGCAGACCCCATGAGGTGAAGAGATAGAGCTGAGATTCCTGGAGAATTAAGACAGGCAGTGTTCAAAGAAAAAATTAACCAGGGAAGACAGACCTGTACAGAGAAACGTCTGTAGTCCTCTGTAGAGGGCCACATTCCACCTTCACATCCCAGCCTTATCAGCATTCAGTGGAGTACTGATCAATGCAAGTGTGTGAGAAAATTGTCCAAGGCTGGAAAACACTGTCCAAAATAATTAGAATAAATAGGGCCCAACATTCACATAGGGCCAAGAAATGTTCGTGTTCTGACCAATCAGACTGCAAAACGTCTTAATTCACAGGACACTGGGTAGAGTGCCCAGGAAGATAGTGCCTCAATAGCTGAAAATTAATTATAGACTGAATGGTGCTCCTAAGCTACTGACAAATTATTTTTATAATGCACCAGATCCAAAATGATCAAACCACTTCTAAGCAAAAACAAACTGTAGAAGATTTATAGAAGTACAAAATTATCCAGCACCAAACAAGGTAAAATTCACAATATCTAGCTTTTAATTAGAGTACCAGGCATGTAAAAAATTTAGGAAAGCATAAGCCATAATAAGGAGAATAATAAATTAGGTGAAATTGACCCAAAATTGACATAGACATTAGAATTAGCAAACAAAGACATTGAAACCTTATGATAACTATATTCCATATGTCCAAAAAGTTAAATGAAGTTAAAAGAAGACATAGCAGATATTTAAAAAAATTGAGTTGAATTTCTAAAAATGCAAATTATCATACTAGAAATTTAAAGTGTATTAGCCAGGATTAATGATAGATTAGACATTGTGAAAGAAAAGATTGGGGAACTTGAAGGTATATAAATATAACCATCCAAAATGAAACATACAGAGAAAAATACATTTTAAAAAATAAAAAAGCATCACAAAGCTATAGAACAATTTCATTTGAAGTCCTCAAAGGAGGGGGTTGGAGAACCAAAATAATATTTGAATAAATAATGACCAAAATTTTTACAAACCTGATGGAGATGGATTTTTTTTTTTTTTTTTTCGAGACAGAGTCTCAGTATGTCTCCCAGGCTGGGGTGCAGTGGCACAATCTTGGCTCACTGCAACCTCCACCTCCCAGGTTCAAGCGATTATCATACCTCAGCCTCCCAAGTAGCTGAAATTACAGGTGCCCACCACCACACCTGGCTAATTTTTGTATTTTTAGTAGAGATGGGGTCTCACCACATTGGCCAAACTGGTCTTGAACTCCTGACCTCAAATGATCCATCCACCTTAGCCTCCCAAAGTGCTGGGATTACAGGCATGAGCCACTCTGCCAGGCCTGATGGAAAATGTTGATCCACATATTCAGGAAGCTCAATGAACCTCAACACAAGAAACATGAATAAAAGAATACCAATGTATAGCTTAATCAAAATTGCTAAAAAGCAGTGATAGAGAGAAAATCATAAAAGCGCCAGAGAAAAAGACATGTTATGCAGAGAGAAATAAACCTAGGAATCATATCAGATTTCTTATTGGAAATAATGCAAGTAAGAAGACAGTGGAGCAATGTATTTTAAGTACTTTGGAAAAGGGACTTTGTAAATCTAGAATTCTATACCCAATGAATATGCCTAGCAGAAAATAAAGACAAAATAAAGGTGTTTTTAGACATACAAAAGATGAAAGAATTCATCACCAGCCAACTTGCACTGTTAAGGGAGTTAACAAGACACGTTAAGGGAGATACTTAAGGCAAAAAAAAAAAAAAAATACCATTCATGCTTTCATCTTTCATGAAAAAACAAAAAACAGGTGTTTTTAGACATACAAAAGATGAAAGAATTCATCACCAGCCAACTTGCACTGTTAAGGGAGTTAACAAGACACGTTAAGGGAGATACTTAA
>NW_012114500.1:2095855-2110222 GCF_000951035.1 Colobus angolensis palliatus | reverse complement strand
AAAGATGAAAGAATTCATCACCAGCCAACTTGCACTGTTAAGGGAGTTAACAAGACACGTTAAGGGAGATACTTAAGGCAAAAAAAAAAAAAAAAAAAAATACCATTCATGCTTTCATCTTTCATGAAAAAACAAAAAACATATTGATTAAGAATATAAAATCTGGAGACAACTCCATCATTTCCTAACTGTGATTTTGGGCAAGAAACATTTTGGGCTTCAGTTTTCTCATAATTAATTCGGGAATAATGACAGTATCTACCTCAGAGGATGATTGTGAAGATTAAATTGTGTGGTGTGTGTGTGTGTGTGTGTGTGTGTCTGTGTATGTGTGTGTGCCATCAAAATAATGACTACTGACTGGTATAATAAAAGCACTATAAATATTGGCTATTATTTATGAATACATATATCTGTAATAAAAATATAAAAACATGAGTGAGAAGAATATACACAGATTAAAAAAACAAAAGACAGAGGAAAAGAGAAAAAAACAGCTGGAGGTATATATCCCCAGTGACTGAGTATGTGATGACTGGAGGAATGAAGCAATGAGCAATGCTTACCTTCTCCACCTCATGGTAAAAAGAGAAGAATTCTGACAAGAAAAAGAGAGATGCCCTTTCCATTTCGGTTACATGCAACAAAAAGTCTAAAGAAAAGAATCCAATCAATGGATGGATGTGCTTAGCTTTTCAATCATTTTGGAAGTCCAATTGCCAAGGACTATTGGCTAGTGAGGATGAACATTTCTCCTCTTTGTGGTTACTAGGCATAAAATCAAACTTTGAACATCATTTAGAAGCTTCTATAGTTTGAACGTGCCCCCCCAAATTCATGCATTGGAAGCTTAATCCCTAATGCAACAGTGTGGAGAGGTTCCTGTAAGAGGTGATCCATTCATGAGGACTGGTTTTACCTGGGTTTCTAGTAAAAGACTTAAATTCAGCCCCCTTCCCGCCCCCAGTGCCCCCACAACATTGTGTGTGCTATCTTGTTTTCTGCCTTCCACCATGGGATGGTACAGTGAGAAAGCCCTCACCAGATCTGGGGTTCTCAACCTTAGACTTTCCAGCCTCCAGAACTGTAAGAAATAAACCTCCTTTCTTTATAAATTCCTCAACCTCAGGTGTTCAGTATAGCACCACAAAATGGAGCAAGAGACAAGCTTAAACCCAAACTACAGTGAGGTAGAAAGTTCCTAATCCTCAAGCAAATGAGTGAGCTTCAGAATCCCAAGATTCCTTTGAAATTGTACGCAAAGAAAGAATATATAGAATTATGGGAGGGTGTGTGTGTGTGTGTGTGTGTGTGTGTGTGTGTCTGTAGTGAGAGATTGCATAGTCTTCATCAGAATGGCAAAGTAAAGACCTTAACCCCAAAAACAATACAAACGATTGAGCCAAGAGAAAGCTGATTCAAACCAGGAACTGCATTAGTTAGCTTAGTGGATTCTAAAAACTAAGTCTATGTTTTAAAGGCTCTTGGGATTTTTTATTACATACATTAAGTCAACTAAAATGCATTGAAAATTGAAGTAGACACTGGAATGTAATTTATTAATTATGAGAAATGTAATTGCTATAAGACCTGAATTTTAGAGAATGTATCTAAAGCATTCTTTCTCTTATAATCCAACTTTTAAAAGAAGCTGTGATAATCCTAAGTTTATATGGTGAAAATTAGTGCTAAAAGTACTTAGACAGTCTTATTAAAAATACCCAAATAAGATAGTTTGGGAGTCTTTGCCACTTCCTGGATAATCCTGGCAATGGGAACAGAATTTGTGAAATATTTTCACCACAGAGACTCTCTCTTTTAGCTAAGCATAACTGGATTCTTCCTGTTTTTTTTTTTTTTTTTTTTTTTAATGCTGCCAGACTGTCTTCTATCACTACCTTTTTTTCTTTATACCTGCTAATAATATTGTTTATGCTACTGCTGTAAGTTGTCAATATAGCTTGGAAAGGAAAAATAAAACAACTTGTGGTTTTATAATACAACTTTAAAAGTACAGCACTATTCCCTTTACTCAAGGTCTAAGGGAATTATTTTGTAAATTTAAATACCAATCCTAACAATAACTTTATTACCAAAACAAAAATTTTCCCAATGGTTACCACTAAGTGTTTCAATTGTGCATAATACTTATTGATTGAGTCCTCCACAATCTGATCCATTTGAGGTCCCACCTTCCTCCCTTCATGTTAACCTCTTACACCACCACCACCACCCTCTGCCATGGGGAAAGAGAAACTAGGGATGCACACACGCACATGCACACACATTAATAGGTTCAAGTTTATGGTCTGTGAGGTTAAAATTGTGACTGCCTTACTAATTACCCCTGGGACTATATACCTATAAAATATAAGCAGCAAATTTTACCACTAACTCATGTTGATCTTAAGAAAAAAAATGCTAATCTACATGAAACATGAATGGTGTTCAGTGTGAAGATGTCAATTTCTGTTGCAATGATAATTTGAACAACGTTAATGATGATAAATTTCTTTTAAGAAACAAAAACATTAACTGTTGAAAACCATTCAATGAGCTGTTTCTATAGATGTGCTTATTAAAAGGAGATTCTGGATTTTTTTCTACCAAGAAATTATTTAAAAGACTCTTTAAATATTAAATATTTCTTACAGATGCTCATTAAGTGCAGTGTTAGAACCATTTTACTTATTTTTTACTGTTTCTGTCTCCCTCTACTGGGATGGCGAAGACGTGTGAATAGGACTTCTGAGACATTTCTTAATTGTTTTGGGAGAGATGAATTAGAAGCAGGAGGAAGGTAGTAAAGTATTAACCCAATTATAGTACTGCCATGCCTTTAAACTCTGTACTCGTACAATTATGGCTTATCTAGTACTCATCTCAGAGGAGTCAGAAACTCTTCCAGCAGCAAAAGTGACTCCAAGACAGGCATAGTCTCCATAATATTTATATTGCATTAAAATGAAAAATAATGAACTTGAAGAAAATCAGAGCTAGAAAAAAAGACACAAAACAAGTAAGTATCACAGCCTACCCAAAGAGAGAATGAGAACCAGAGAGAGACAGAGACAGAGAGAAAGACAAAGAGAGAAAGAGATTTTTAATATATGCCTGAGATTTCCAAATGCAGTGAATTATAATGTAAATTAAAATGAAAACTTGGTTTGGAGGCTAACAATGGGGATACATAGCTCAGATAATTCCCCTCTCTACACTCACCAACATCCCACCATCTACATCATCATCTCTGTATTAGGATAAAAATGCTTCCATTTGTTTAGGGTAGAGATATGGTTTGGCTGCGTCCTCACCCAAATCTCATCTTGAATTCCCGCATGTTGTGGGAGGGACCGGGTGGACGATAATTGAATCACGGGGGCAGTTTCTCCCAAACTGTTCACTTGGGAGTGAATAAGTCTCACAAGATCTGATGGTTTGAATAAGGGAAAACCCGTTTCATTTGGCTTTCATTCTCTCTCTTGACACCACCATGGAAGAAGTGCCTTTGGGTTTCTATCATGACTGTGAGGCCTCTCTGGCCACATGGAACTGTAAGTCCTTTAAACCACTTCCTTTTGTAAATTGTTTACTCTCGGGTATGTCTTTATCAGCAGTGTGAAAATGAACTAATACAGGTAGACAGCAAAACGTGGAATTAAAGTTTACTGCAGATCTGTAACTAACTGGTGGTAGTTAATCAAACATATATATATTGAACATTTTCTGTAGGTGAGGACTCTGCTGTTAGCCAAAGCTGTACAGTCAGCATCCCTGTTCTAGGAAAAGTTACAGTGTATTTATTGAACAAATATTTGTGAATGCCATCATCATGGCAGCATATACAAGATACAGATACAATGGCAACAAGATAGACATTGCCTCTGACCCCATGGAGATACATTCTGATCCAAAAGATAGGTGCAAAGCAATTTATTACACAATTATTCATTACAAATCTGATGAGACTTAACGGTATGCATACTGACTGCCATGACCTAATTTAGAGAATCAAAGCTTTTGTTCTTAATCATAATCTAAGCTTTAGAGCTACCCTGTCCCCAACCAAGTTCAAATCCAAGTTCCACTTCTAGCTTTGGAATCTCAAACCAGTCACTTAATTTTAATAACTTATCTGTGCCTCAGTTTTTTAACTGGCAAAACAAAAGTAAGAAAATTTTTATGTAGGTTTATGATAAGATTTAAATAGTGTAACATTTCAAATGCTTAGGACAGTGCGTGGCACAAAATAAACTTCAGAAAAATGCTAGCTGTAATTGCATTTATTAAAAGATGTGGAGAAAGAAAGATGAGAAAGTAAGAAGAGGGAAGAGCATGTGCAAAGGTCCTGAGAAAGGAAACAGAGTACATTTGAGGAACTAAGGAAACTGAAAAGAAAAGTAATGCAAGATTGGCCTGGATAGGTAGGCAAGGTCCATATCTAAAAAGGCCTTATAAGCCCTAAAGGGTTTTAGACATTAATGCAATTAGATGTTATTAAGGGTTTTAATTGTGACAGTGACATGGTTATATTTCTAAGTAAAACAATTTCCAGTGCGGAGAATATAGAATAGGAGCAGAAATGGAAGAAGGAATATAAGGGGCTGTAGCTGCCATATCAAGTAAAAGGCAATGGTGGCTTAACTTGGGAGGCACCAGTGGAGATGAAGAGATATTTAGAATGAAGGTGCAGTTTAAGATTGAATACCGATCAATCTACATTAATTACTGTGCTAATTAACAAGGTTTCAAATTTCTATAACTGGGTGGATGATGGTGCTATCCACTAAAATAAGAAAGATGAGAAGAGGAGATTTGAGGAAAAACGAATTCAATATTTAGGCATGTATATGATTTCTCTAGGACTGCCATAATAAAATACCATAGAATGAGTGGTTAAAACAATAGAAATTAATTTTCTCACAGTTCTGAAGACTAGGGGGTGAAGATCAAAGTGTCAGCAGATTTAGTTTTTTCTCAGGTGTCTCTCCTTGGCTTGCCAGATGGTCCTTTTTTCACTGTGTCCTCACACGAACACCCCTCAGTCTATGTGTCTGTGTTCTGTATCTCTTCTTCTATAGGATGTCAGTCACATAGGATTAGGGCCAACTCTGATGATCTCATTTTAACTTAGTTACTTCTTTAAAGAACCTGTCTCCAAATATAGGCATATTTGAGATCTTAGGTGTTAGGACTTCAACTTATGTAATTGCGGGGAATCAATTCAGTCTATATCATCATGCTTTTTGGGGGAAGGACTGTGAGAAAATGCATGAACATATTATATAAACAGGATATATAGATCTAGAGTTCAAAGGAAAGATCTTGGACAGAAATATAAATTAATGTTATTTGTATTTTACTGATAAAGAAGGTCAGAATTTGGATGATATCACCAGATAGATGATAGATAGATAGATAGATAGATAGATAGATAGATAGATAGATAGATAGATAGATAGATAGATAATGTAAGAGAAGAGAAGTTAGCACTGAGTGTTCAAAGATGAGAAGAAGGAGGGGAGGGGGAGAAGAAGAGGTGGTAGGGGATAAGGGAAGGAGATATTTTACAAATGGAAAAAGAACCTTTAAAGAAGACTAAGAAGCAGTGGCCACAGACATGAGAGGAACGGAAGACAGTCTTTCAAAAAAACATAGGGACCAACTATGCTAAATACAATGCAGATGGCAAATATTAGAAATCTAATAGGAGATATTGATATGTAAAGAAGTAAACAGTAATACAATGCAGTCTTATAAAATAAAAATAGAGTGATATAGGAGCATGAAAGGCCTATGTTTATTCATTTAATACATATTTGTGGAGTGACACTGTAATTCGTATTGGCAGCATAATATTTAAAAAGTAGAAAAAGTACATGCTTTATTGGTCTTTATTAGTCTAATCAGATTTCAAGTCAAATGATGAGCCAGTTAAAACAGAGCATAAGTTCTATGATAGGTGACTGGTTCTGAAGAATTGCAATACTATTTTATTTTATTTTATTTTTTTACAAAAAGAAGGGGTAGAGGGTGGAAGCAGAGACTAGGCACACCTAATAAAGGCAGCAACTACTCCTTAAAGCACTCATTTGTGAAAGAACCCAGTGTTCTGGGAAACAGAGAGATATTCAATGTGGAGAGAGCTGTAACAGCAAGAGCAAAGAAATATGCGTATAAACACACATGTTGAAGTTATATTATGAAGGAATTTTCATGCAAACTAAGAAATTTGAATTTGAAATTTTCTGTATGAAATGGATGTAACAGAGGTGTTTAAACAAGAGTAGAATAGTTATTTTTCTTTTATAGAAACATAATTTACAGTAAGTTAGAGGATGGACTGCAGTAAACAGAAATTGGTGACAGACATACTTAATCAGGATTCTGTCACAGTGGTCCAAAGGAGAGTTTATGAAAGCTGTATTGAATTGGAGGTGAAAGGGATATGAAAGAAAGGACTAACTGGAGCAACATTTCTAGATAGAATTGTCACATTCATTTCCAGTAAGAGTGAGAAAGGACAAAAGGGGAAATCAAGAAAGAAGAGTCAATAAAACAATAAACAAGGTAAATTATGATGCTATTATTGAAAGACACAGTAGAATGAAACAATCTGGATGTTCAAGAATGAAACCGGAATTGGAGGGTATTTTGCAACAATAGTTATGCCTCTTTCAATCTCATACACATTTCTTCTTGAAGTCAGGCTGCAGTAAGGGCATCTACACTACTTCACTCAGAGTTGCACTGTTATGCAAAAATGCAAAGCGAGTGGAAGAGAATTGGTTTGTGTTTCAAAACAGAACTTTGAAATGTATGGTACAAAGGCTTTTAATGGAAAACAAATGGTAAACTGTGAAATTCAAAACTTTGATGATCAAAAGCCAGAGCTCTAAATAACGAGGGGCATAAAGTTTAAGCCTTAAATAATAAGCATAGAAAAATCTGAGCTTGGTCAGAGCTAATTTTTTCCTACCTACCAGAAAAAAGATAAACTTGTCTTGAACTGGTGAAGAAAAAAAGAGAAGAAACTTTTATATACCAATATGAGACTCTGAGCAGTAGATCGCCAAATCGAAGTAAAATTTTTTAGTAGGAGAGATGGTATTAAAGACAGTAAATTGCACAACTGGAAACTCAAGAACGATATAGATCTAGAGACCACTGCAAGTTTGGTTTAGCATTAGCAGAATACAAATGAAGGCATCAATCTCCCAGTCCCCAGGGTGGCATGAAAGAGAATCAGAATATTTTCCTGTCTACTCTGGGAGTCTCAGAAGCAAATGACTGAGGGTCAGGAGAGCTGTGTCGTGTTACAAATGAGTGGAGAGTAAATTGTCTAAGTGAATGCAGAAGACTAGATAGAAATATAGCTATCTCAGTAGATCACTAGGACAGACTCTGATGAAAAGGAACCAACATTTACGAGGCTGCGAGACAGGCACCAGCATGAATAGCCATAGACTAGGGACAGCCCCACATGTTCCTTCCTCCCACCATACCCATTTATGCCCCCTGGAACTTAAGGGCAACCTCAGAGATAAGTGGCTGAGGGATAAACTATGAATCAACTGACACTAATCTGAAAGTTTCTGCTACTAAAACAGTAAGTTTGGTTATAGAAAAAAGGATATATTTTTGCTTGTAGAAGTTCAGTAAGTAATGGAAATGTAGATCTAGAACTAAGAAGAAAAATCTGAGCCAGAGAATCCAGTTTGAAATTTATCAACACACAGATAATAAACTGAAGCCACAGGAATGGGTGAGATAAAGAGATGAAGGAGGACAGAGTTCTCAGTGTTGTAGTACTGGGGGCAAGCAGAAAAGAAGGAGATAAGAACAGAAAAAAAAAGATGTTGTCAGAGATGGGAACCAGAAAAGAATACTGATAAGGAGGGATGGCAAGAAGTCCAAGGTCACCAGCATCTAAAAGTTGCAAGATCATGTAGAATACACCCTGGATAAATGCCAACTATAATTGATCTGGTCAAAAGAGTTTCATGGAAATGGTGGGAGCAGGAGCTGGGTTCGATAGATTCAGAAGAGAATGAGGAATCTGACAAAGTGAATACGGGAGGTGCAGGTGGTATTTTTAGAAAAAGAGTGCAGGAAAGAAGGAGGGAGATGGGGAAGAACTTTGAAGGTGGTGCTTAGTTAAATGAATGGTTTGGGTTTTAACTAGACCTTTATTTTCATTGTGAAGATTTGCTTTCTTTGGCTTTATGGATGTAGAAAGTATATTGTCAATGGAAAAGGAGAGAAAACGGGTGGAAGAGTTGATTGATTATAAGAGTAGTTGTGAGAATATTGGATAGTGCAAAGTGAAAGACTTGGCCTTGGAATGGAGCAATGTGAAGAAACAAATGAAGTTGCAATGATAACTGTAATGCATACATTTTTGGGGGGGTGAGGAGTAAATTAAATAAATTCCACATGTATTTTTCCTAGAAAGAGGGTGAGAAATGGTCGACTAGGTTTGAGGAGGAGAAAAGGAGAAACACCCAGTAACATCTTGGTACAACTGGGAATGAATAAAGGATGACTGAGTAGTTCTGAGGGCCCAGCTGAAAGTAAAACCCTAAAATCTTAGTGCCACAATCAACACAGTATTTTCTGCATCAAAACTGATTGAGCACTACGAGTACAAAAGTAACTTAGACACAGTTTCCTATGTTCAGGTTGCTCTGATGCAGAAAACAATGGATAAACACTTGCAGTTCAATGTGATGAATCCTTTAGAAGAGGGGTAAAACAAGGTGATATATATGAACAACTAACTTTGGATGTTAGAGAAGGCTTCATAGAGGCCATGACATTTTATTTAGGATTTCAAAGAGAATGTTTTTTAAGGGCACAGGACAGGAAGATTTCTAATTATAGATACAGCATATAGAAATCATGGAATTATAAAAAGAGTTGGCAGTTTTAGGATATTCACAAATTTTATGTGGTTCTGTGATGGGATAAGAACAAAGAAATTTGGAGATTATTCTAGAAAAAAACTAGAGGTTACAATAAATTATTTCACAGGTTTCTTACAGTTTTTCAGCAATAGTTTTATAATTTTAATTCTGTAAAAGTCACAGGAAAGGAGGACTCACGGCAATCATGAAATAAAATAGTTTTTAGTCCAATTGTGGAACACATTCAAAGAAAAGGCAGAAAAACAGTCTACCATTATGTTGCATATAGCCAGTTAACCCTTCAGGATGACGTATCAATAGATAGATAAAAATAAATAACTAGATAATGAATACAAATAAACAAATAGAGATATTAATAGATATATTCTCTAAAACTTCTTTCATTGTTTCATTCTCCTCTTTGGAAATCATAATTAAGACCGCATTGCAGAGTCATCAGTTGAAAATAAAATATTTTGTTTGGCTACAAAAGGGAAAATATGCTGCCACAGAAGAGACTCATTTGCAGTCAGTGGCACACCAGATGGCAGCAAGTGGTCTGTGCAACAATCTATTATACCTACAGTGTCTACAGTTCTCCTTCCATAGGGCATTATTGAAGTGATAAAACGAAAAGGAGCTCTCTGAGAACACTATGCTCATAAAGAATGCAGTGGGCGGACTCTAGTGCTATAGATCTAGAGGTAAAATACTTAAGGAAAGTGATCTCTGGACCACCTTTATTAATGTAACAGGGCCTAAGAGTCTTCACGCTCTGAGAATTGTGCTGTAGTGCTAATCTCAACAACCTCTTCAACATCATCTAGTTTTATTTTATTTCATTCAGAAAAAATAAATTGGCACCTCTCCATATATTTTTTCATTCAGGAGAAGTAAATTGTTTTCATTTCTTTGTAATTCAGAAATGTAAGCAGATTTCCTAAATCACTATTCAGATTTACAAAAATGAAACTATCTAATCTCAGGTCTCCTCATGCTTCTAATTTTTGGAATTCTCACAGTAGATACTTTCCAGGGTAAATACAGAATTTATTTTAACAGTCCATTAATTACTGTTACTGTGTTAAAAAAAAAAAATCCCTTCAAAATTTAGCAGCTTAAAACAACCATTTTATTTAGCTTAACAAGGATTCTGAAGTCCAAACTTTCAGAAGTATACAACGTGACTGGCTCTTCTTGGCTTCATAATATCTGGCACATAAGCTGAGAAGAATTGAATGACTAGGTCTCTTGATAGAGGACTTGGGCAGAACTATCTAGAGGTGACTTTACTCACTTATCTGAGGCTTGGTTTGGGTCTGTTGATGGGAGTACCTACACACAGCCTCTCCTTTTGGCCTGGGCTTCCTAACAACATGGCGGTTTCAGTGTACTCAGACTTCTTACATGTAAGCATGGTTTTTTATGACTTGATCTCATAAGTCACCCAACATAACTTCCATTAATTTCTATTAGTTACAAATGAGTCACTAAGGCCAGCCCAGCTTCTCCATAAGAAAATGTCAAAGAATTTGTAGAAATGTTTTAAACCATTACAATCAGCAAGTAAATCATTAAGTCATTAATTTAAAACAGACTCTTCAAAGTAAAAAAAAAAAAAAAAGCATATACCCACTGTGCAAAGAACCCTTTCAAACTTTTTGAAGGCAATATGGATATCATATGTTAAATTCTTATTTGTTCTGAATGAATAGGTAGGTAGTGGTGTTCTGAATTATACCTGAGTCTCAATTATAACATTCTCAGAGAAATCAAGTCTAAAAAATGTACTCAGCACTATATACAATATAAAATATCCTAACGTATTTAACAAAAAAAAAATTAAGACAATGTCCACAATGTCATTTATATAAAAGGTCATGTTAGGAATTCCTTTAAGAAATTAGGGGGCATGCCCAAGATGGCCAAATAGGAACAGCTCCAGCCCCCAGCTCCCAGCGTGAGTGACACAGAAGATGGGTGATTTCTGCATTTTCAACTGAGGGACCGGGTTCACCTCACTGGGGCATGTGGGACAGTTGGTGCTGGTCCGCGGGTGCAGCCTGATCACCGAGACTGAAGGATGGCGAGGCATTGCCTCACCTGGGAAGCACAAGGGGGAAGGGAATTCCTTTTCCTAGCCAAAGAAAATTGAGACACACCACCACCTGGAAAATCGGGTAACTCCCACCTTAATACTGTGCTTTACCAAGGGTCTTAGCAAATGGCACACCAGGAGATTATATCCCACACCTGTCCCAGAGGGTCCCACGCCCACAGAACCTCCCTCATTGCTAGCACAGCAGTCTGAGATCTAACTGCAAGGTGTCAGCAAGGCTGGGGCAGGGGCACCCACCATTGCTGAGGCTTAAGTAGGTAAGCAAAGCCACAGGGAAGCTCGAATTGGGTGGAGCCCACCATAGCTCAAGGAGGCCGGCCTGCATCTGTAGTCTCCTCTTCTGGGGACAGGACATAGCTAAACATAAAGCAGCAGAAACCTTGACAGAGGTAAATGCCCCTGTCTGACAGCTTTGAAGAGAGCAGTGGATCTCCCAGCATGGAGGTTGAGATCTGAGAATGGACAGACTGCCTGCCCAAGTGGGTCCCTGACCCCTGAGTAGCCTAACTAGGAGACATCCCCCACTGGGTGCAGACTGACAGCTCACACCTCACACAGTGGGGTACACCCCTAAGACGAAGCTTTCAGAGCAAGAAACAGACAGCAGCGCTCGCTGTTCAGCAATATTCTATCTTCTGCAGCCTCCACTGCTGATACCCAGGCAAACAGGGTCTGGAGTGGACCTCAAGCAAACTCCAACAGACCTATAGCTGAGGATCCTGACTGTTAGAAGGAAAACTAACAAACAGAAAGGACACCCACACCAAAACTCCATCAGTACATCACCATCATCAAAGACCAAAGGCAGATAAAACCACAAAGATGCGGAAAAAGCAGTGCAGAAAAGCTGGAAATTCAAAAAATCAGAGTGCATCTTCCCCTCCAAAGGAACGCAGCTCATCACCAGCAATGGAACAAAGCTGGATGGAAATGACTTTGACGAGTTGAGAGAAGAAGGCTTCATTCAATCAAACTTCTCAGAGCTAAGAGAGGAACTATGTAGCCAGTGCAAAGAAACTAAAAACCTTGAAAAAAGAATGAATGAATGGATAACTAGAATAATCACTGCAGAGAAGATTTTAAAAGAACTGATAGAGATGAAAACCATAACATGAGAACTACGTGACAAATGCACAAGCTTCAGTAACCAACTCTATCAACTGGAATAAAGAGTATCAGCGATTGAAATCAAATGAATGAATTGAAGAAAGAAGAGAAGTATAGAGAAAAAAGAGTAAAAAGAAATAAACAAAGCCTCCAAGAAATATGGAATTATGTGAAAAGACCAAATCTGCATCTGATTGGTGTGCCCAAAAGTGACAGGGAAAATAGCACCAAGTTGGAAAACACTCTGCAGGATATCATCCAGGAGAACTTCCCCAACCTAGTAAAGCAGGCCAACATTCAAATTCAAGAAATACAGAGAATGCCACAAAGATACTCCTCGAGAAGAGCAACTCCAAGACACATAATTGTCGGATTCACCAAAGTTGAAATGAAGGAAAAAATGTTAAGAGCAGCCAGAGAGAAAGGTTGGGTTACACACAAAGGGAAGCCTATCAGATTAACAGCAGATCTCTCAGCAGAAACTCTCCAAGCCAGAAGAGAGTGGGGGCCAATATTCAGCATTCTTAAAGAAAAGAATTTTCAACCCAGAATTTCATATCCAGCCAAACTAAGTTTCATAAGTGAAGGAGAAATAAAATCCTTTACAGACAAGCAAATGCTTAGGGATTATGTCACCACCAAGCCTGTCCTACAAGAGATCCTGAAGGAAGCACTAAACATGGAAAGGAACAACAGGTACCAGCCACTGCAGAAACATGTCATAAATGTAAAGTCCATCGATGCTAGGAAGAAACTGCATCAACTAGCAGCAAAATAACCAGCTAATATCACAATGACAGGATCAAGTTCACACATAACAATATTAACCTTAAATGTAAATGGACTAAATGGTCCAGTTAAAAGACACAGACTGGCAAATTGGATAATCAAGACCCATCAGTGTGCTGTATTCGGGAGACCTGTCTCACATGCAGAGACACACATAGGCTCAAAATAAAGGGATGGAGGAAGATCTACAAGCAAATGCAAAACAAAAAAAAAGCAAGGGTTGCAATCCTAGAATCCTAGTCTCTGATAAAAGAGACTTTAAACCATCAAAGATCAAAAGAGACAAAGAAGGCCATTACATAATGGTAAAGGGATCAATTCATCAGGAAGAGCTAACTATCCTAAATATATATACACCCAATACAGGAGCACCTAGATTCATAAAGCAAGTCCTTAGAGACTTACAAAGAGACTTAGACTCCCATACAATAAGAATGGGAGACTTTAACACCCCAATGTCAACATTAGACAGATCAACGAGACAGAAAGTTAACAAGGATATCCAGGAATTGAACTCAATTCTGCATCAAGTGGACCTAATAGACATCTACAGAACTCTCCACCCCAAATCAACAGAATATACATTCTTCTCAGCACCACCTGCTCCTGAATGACTACTGGGTACATAATTAAATGAAGGGAGAAATAAAGATGTTCTTTAAAACCAATAAGAACAAAGATACATCGTACCAGAATCTCTGGGACACATTTAAAGCAGTGTGTAGAGGGAAATTTATAGCACTAAATGCCCACAAGAGAAAGCAGGAAAGATCTAAAATTGGCACCCTAATATCACAATTAAAAGAACTAGAGAAGCAAGAGCAAACACATTCAAAAGCTAGCAGAAGGCAAGAAATAACTAAGATCAGAGCAGAACTGAAGGAGATAGAGACACAAAACATCCTCCAAAAAATCAGTGAATCCAGGAGCTGGTTTTTTGAAAAGATCAACAAAATTGATAGACAGCTACCAAGACTAATAAAGAAGAGAGAAGAATCAAATAGACACAATAAAAAATGATAAAGGGGATATCACCACCAACCCCACAGAAATACAAACTACCATGAGAGAATACTATAAACACCTCTATGCAAATAAACTAGAAAACCTAGAAGAAATGGATAATTTCCTGTACACTTACACTCTCCCAAGACTAAACAAGGAAGAAGTTGAATCCCTAAATAGACCAATAACAGGCTCTGAAATTGAGACAATAATTAATAGCCTACCAACCAAAAAAAGTCCAGGACCAGATGGATTCACAGCTGAATTCTACCAGAGGAGTTGGTACCATTCCTTCTGAAACTATTCCAGTCAATAGATAAAGAGGGAATCTTCCCTAACTCATTTTACGAGGACAACATCATCCTGATACCAAAGCCTGACAGAGACACAACAAAAAAAGAGAATTTTAGACCAATATCCCTGATGAACATCGATGCAGAA
>NW_012114500.1:2006284-2093355 GCF_000951035.1 Colobus angolensis palliatus | reverse complement strand
TTGGAATCAACCCAAATGTCCATCAGTGACAGACTGGATTAAGAAAATGTGGCACATATACACCATGGAATACTATGCAGTCATAAAAAAGAATGAGTTCGTGTCCTTTGTAAGGACATGGATGCAGCTGGAAACCATCATTCTCAGGAAACTATCGCAAGAACAGAAAACCAAATACCGCATGTTCTCACTCATAGGTGGGAATTGAACAATGAGATCACTTGGACCCAGGAAGGGGAGCATCACACACCAGGTCCTATTGTGTGTGTAGGGGCAGGGGGGATAACATTAGGAGATATACCTAATGTAAATGACGAGTTAATGGGTGCAGCACACCAACATGGCACATGTATACATATGTAACAAACCTGCAACGTTGTGCATATGTACCCTAGAACTTAAAGTATAATAAAATAAAATGAAATAAGAATTTAGAGTCAGGTGAAAGTTTCTATGCCTTTTAGAATTAGCAGTCTTCCTCCTTTTTGATAAGGCTTGTATAACTGTTTTGCATTGACAACGTGAAGGTTCACAGTCAAATTTTACTCTGCAACACAAGTTTTATGTTAATGCATAGAATTTAGCATATGAAATGCCTTCATTTTACCCTTTACTAGTTTCACTGACTTCCACCTATTCTTATATTATTAACCTTAAGGTGTGTGTCCCATTATTTTACAACAACACAAATCCTTTTAGAAAACAAATACGGTGTACTAAAATTAAAATAAATACTTATCATTAAAGTTATTCTGAATGTAATGTAATATCTGATAATTCCAAAGATTTTAACAGCTTACAATATTTTGATGAACATCTATTTTCTTTTAAAGTAAATTAAAAAGTTGAAAGAAGTTAGGCTATATCTACACTAACTTTATAACATAACTTGAAAGTCATTTCACTTTAAAACATTTTTATATCCATTATGCATTTTTCATCTGTTTTTTCATAAAAATTTTTAGGAGGCTAGAAGCCTGTGTTCTGGTCACTCCTCTCCTCCACCATTCCTCAGACAAAAAACTGGTCAATTTCCTCCTCTGGACATTAATTACCTCATTTGGGGAGGTAGACATTAAAGGAGAAATTTCGTATTTTTTGTCCTTTTAAATCTTTTGAATTTCAGATAAATGAAATTCGAATATGATGGGGCCAAAAGAGAGATTGATTTACCATGTTTGGGAATTTTTTATCCTTATTGTCAGACCCCACCCACAAATTTATAGTTTAGGGAAAGAAAATAGGGTTAGTCTTGTTAAATGGTGAAGAAATAGCATGTTTAAACACATACTTTGTGCATTATAATTTTTTACAATCCAAGTTGACTATTAGTAGTGTTTAGCAAAAAATATAAGATTTATAATTATTTATCACTTAGGGTTGTTTTATAATAAACATATCAAAAGTCTTCATATGCTTGTTTTGTATACAATTGAGATTTAAAACCTCAAAGTGAATTTTGAAATTTTTAGTATTTTAGAATAGATGTTGGATTTCCCTTAATATCAGACTAAGTTAACTGATATATTTTCATAAGTGTATGATCCTTCAGCAATATGAAACATGTAGCTTTTTATTGAGGTGTTTTTTATTATAGATATATAAATATATTTCCATCTTTGTTCTCTTGGACATATGACAGAGTAAGAATAGTAATATTCTTGCTTTAGGCAAAGCCCTGTTCTGTTTTATATGCCTTAACTCATTTCATCTTTTGGAAAATGATATAACATTTATGTACATATGGTTTTTAGTTCCCTGTTAAGGAAGCAGAATTTTTCTAACACCCCTCACTCCTCAGAAGTCTAAAGAACTCTATTTTTATTTTCATGTAATACTTCCTGAGCTTTCTTACTTTAAAACAATACTTATAAATATGAGGTTGGGAATTATTTATGCCCAAATCTCAATTATCCATGCATTTTTCCATCCACTTAGCAGACTCAGAAGCAAATAGTTTTTATCATGTATATTTGTATATAAGACATTAATCCAAATAAAGCAAGAAATGAGTGAATTATTTTTTATTTCTCTCCACACGATCCAAAATCTTTTTCCTGTGCTGATTTCAACAGATATATAACCTAAACTGAAATTGCTTTAGTTGAAAAGTATTCTAAAAGGTCTGGAATCATCTTTGAGAGCTCTTGTTCTTAAGTTTTGCAGTGCAAAATAGACCGAACCTAATAGGCAATTATGAACGCGAGATTCATTTCATTGTTGGAGCTTTGAGCAAACAAATGCAGCAATTCTGACTCGACCAGTCTTAGGATCAATATCATACCTCTGGGAAACTCCCAAGGATGGTAAACCTTGCTTATTAGCTTTCAGAGCAAAAGTCTTCCATTGCTATGAAGTATATCAGATATATGTGTAGTTCATGATGGAATGCAGTGATGAAGAGCACAAGCTCCAATTAGTCACAGACAGGCCTGGAATGAATCCTAGCTCTACCTCTGGGCAGCAGGTAGGCCACAGTCATGATATTTAACCTCTGCCATTTCCATCTATTACAGCGAAATGGGAAGAACAAACTCTGTTTCGTAGAATGGTTTTGAGGACAAAATGAGAAAACGCATGGAAGTGCCTAGAACACATGGAAGTGCCTGGCATATAGAATTGTTTTCCATAAATAATGTTCACACATACTGATATGGCATAAATGTTTTATATTGTTTCTCTACTCCTTCTCCATATTTCATGTAGAAATAGATTATGCCCACGGTATTGAAAAACAAAATATCATTTAATGACACCAGTTGAGTGGATTGACAATATATGTTAGTTAATTTAAAAGACCTTCAAAGAGAACAGAAACATCACAGCAGCCTTCACTCCCAGCTCTCTATCCCTTTTTCTTAAACATCTTATAGAAAAGATCTCTGAAATCTAGTAGCATACTAGTAACATCTCACTTGTTACATAAGAAATACATAAGTTGTAAACTATTTCCATCTCCAAAGTTGCATCAGCCATACATAAAATCCTGGAGCCTGGACAGTTTTGGCTGTAGCGGCCATTTAATCCTTGAAATTTTGAGGCAAGCTCTGCTGACCTTCAGGGTAAGAACTGACCTAATTTTATTATTTCAGGACCAACATAGAAGAGTTCCAGCACCAAAGATTACCTACTCGACTCCTCCTGTGCACAATTGCCTAAAATTCCTTCAAGAAAAGACAAAATTATTCCTCCCCAAATTAGCAATGAAACAGATACCTTGTAAGAGCTAACATTTACTGAGTACCTGCTGCATGGCAAGACTATCATGGGCTTCACATTTTAACTCATTAAACCAAAACCACAAACCTCTTGACAGAAAAACTCCTATAATATAATTTCATTTTACACAAGACAAAACTGAGTTATAGAAAAAGTGAGTTACAAACATATTACACTATAAGTGGTAGATCTGGGATTTGAATACAGGTAGTCTAGCTCGCAACTGTCTGCTTTTAACTACTATGC
Organism: Colobus angolensis palliatus; assembly: GCF_000951035.1. Classification (NCBI taxonomy): domain Eukaryota; kingdom Metazoa; phylum Chordata; class Mammalia; order Primates; family Cercopithecidae; genus Colobus; species Colobus angolensis. The sequence continues at coordinate 2,089,890 of NW_012114500.1, read as the reverse complement.
AAAATAAGGGACGAAGACTAACAAGAGAGTTTTTTCTGAGGTTTTATTGAAGGAAGGGAGAGACACAAATGGCTGAAACAAGGGGTAGCAAATACCATGAAAAGGAGAAAATAACAGTAAGAAGAGGCTAGAGGCTGGGCACAGTGACTCACGCGTGTAATCCTAGCACTTGCGAGGCCAAGGCCAGTGGATCACCTGAGGTCAGGAGTTCAAAACCAGCCTGGCCAACATAGTGAAACCCCGTCTCCACTAAAAATACAAAAAAAAAAATATTTTGGGGCATGGTGACGGTTGCCTGTAATCCCAACTACTTGGGAGGCTGAGGCAGGAGAATTGCTTGAACCCAGAAGATGGAGGTTACAGTGAGCCAAGATCACAGCACTGCACTCCAGCCTGGGTGACAGAGAGTGAGAGAAAGAGAAAAAAAAAAAAGAGGGAAGAAGGGAAGGGGTGGGTAGGGGAAGGGAGGGGAGGGGAGATGAGGGGAGGAAAAAAAAAAAGAAAAAGAAAAAAAGAGACGCTAGAGATACCAAATAAACACCTCACTGACTTCACAGTTTTATCAAGGTGCTGTCCTAAGCACAGGATTCCCTTGAAGTTATTTTGGCAGACTTCTACCCCCACCCCCGGAAACTAATTCATAAAAACAGAGTGTATAAAAGAGACCACCTGGCATCTAGTCACAAGATTTCTTCCCCCTCAGCACTGAGCTACCACTTTACTTAAAACTGCATTTTAGGCTAGCTAACATCCTTTTCTGATAATTTATTGGTCTATAACATAATCCATCTTAGAAAGTGCTAAATAAATATAGTATAACCATTTTTTATAAATTGTCTGTTATCTGTGTTAAAGACTGTAGTTAGGGCTAATGAACATTTATTACATTCTATCATACTAATACATGAAAATTTTAAGTGATACCTAATGTCCATTTTTTTCTAAAGTAAATGCCAAATTGTTAAAAATGATTTATTAGAAATAAGCTATTCATGGAAATAAAGAATACTGTATTTTCCCTTCAACAACAAGAGCTTTCCTAAGTGGTGTACAAACCTTAGAGCTGCATAAATCAACATCAGAAACTCACTAAGTTATATATCCCATGACTCAATAGCCTCCTTTCTTAGAAAATGGAGAGGAAGAATATCAGGAAGGAGACCAGGAGTTAACTACATCCTGGGCAAGTGCTCAGTCCTAGTAAAGATCAACACGGGGTACGTTGATCTCAAATCCTAATATGATCCAGTATTAATGACAGTCTTGTTATTACTCTTCACAGATAATATTTTCTATAACCAGATGAGGTGTCCAGAAATAAAAAAATATACTCTTAACTGTTTTACTCACCTTAACAATTTTAAGTTCACTTACTAGTAATGGATTCACTGAGGAGAGAATGGCAAATGGATGCCAAGCCCACGAGCTATATGCCTTTATGTGTCAACTTTCTTACTTCCTAAACTTATACGGTGCTAAAACCTTAATCAAATCATTTTGAAATATTTTTCTTTGGTGACAATGAAACACAGACCAAAGTTGTTATGATTGTTTCCTATGACTGCGTCTTATACATATCATACTAATTCTAAATCAGCAGTGTTATGGTTATATGACAAGAGCATCATTTTTTACCCATGCATTCATTCAACATTATCTATCTGATACAAGGCACTATTCTATGGTATATACAGAAGCAAGCAGGGCAAAGTCCCTGTATTCATCAGTGTTATATTCTAGGAGTAGGCAGACAATCATATGCAAGCAAATGATATAACTTCAGAAGCAAACGAAATATGGTCATAAAAAAACTGTTGAATGCTCTTCATACTTTAACTTTTTAACTACTATGCACAATAAGAGGCAAAGAATGGCAGAGGGTTTTTTCTGAGGTTTTGTTGAAAGAGGGGGAGACACTAATTGCTGAAACAAAGGAGGAGCAAATACCATAAAAAGGAGAAAATAACACAGTAAGAAGAGGCTAGGGGTACCAAGTAAACACTTCATTGACATCACAGTTTTATCAGGGGCGATTCTAGGCATCATATCTCCTTAGAGTTATTTGGGTGGACGTGGTCCCTTCCCCTAGGAACTTATTCATAGCAAGTTGTAAAAGAGGTCCTTCAGAAGAGCTGGCAGGTTGAGACCTGAATGGTGAAACAGTATAACACATAGGAGAGAAGCGGTTTCTGGGAAGAGCAAACTGCAAGTTTACAGACAAAAACGTACATGCTTGGACTGTCAGGAGCAGTGAGGGCGGTAAAGTGGCACAGCATTTTAAAAAAGGAAAGAACCATTACCAATGCCTCTTTCTACATGCAGTTTTGAAGGACAGGATAAAGTTGTGAGATTATATTCCAACGAAAATAGAAAATCTTGGGAGGAATTTTAAAAAAAGAAGTAAATATGATTTGATATACATTTTAAGAAAATCTCTTTGGCTGCTGATTGGAAAATGGCTTTGTGGTTTGGAGGATGGGGACAAGTTGTGGCAGTTGAAAGATCAGTTAGGAGACTTCTGCTGTCATAAAAGTGAGAGATGATGTTGACTTCACAAGTGCAGTAAAGATGTTGAGAAGTAATCAGATGTGGGTAGTCATTCAAGACAGCACCAATAAGACTTCTTGATGAATTATATTTGGAATGTTAGAGGAACTATATCATACAGCATTAGCATCTGTTCTAGGATATAAAGTATTCACTGAGTTGGTCACTGAGCTACTTCTGTGTGGAAAGAAAAAGCCCTTAACTTTTATTGATAAAAAACTATGCAACCATGGACTATAGTGTTGTGAGCTTTCTTTTTGCTTTGTATTACTGAGTTAAGAAAAAATATGCTCAGAGATCTCCAAATGAGCTGAGTATAGGTTAATCTCTTTAAGAGTTTGCTTTCAATCGCTTCTAAAATGAAATTTACTGGAATGTCCTGGGAGTTTTGCATTTTCATCTGCTTCACTCCTACAGCATTAAATGAAAATGCAAAACTCTCAGAACATATGTGGTAACATATTGGATTCTCAATGCATAATTCTTCACTGGTTTCATCAAAAAACCTAATTTCAAGATTCTTGCCATTTAAAATATTTGATCTTCATTTTCTCTTGAGTTTTTGGCTCTTGCAGTTGAATTCCTATTCTTCTTTGTGCACAATGCATACAACTGTTAAAAATGAATTTCAAAATTGGCCATTTTTGGTGAAGCATCTGACTTACATCAAGATGTAAGAAGGTCACAGCTTGTCAAACATGCTAACTACTGTTAATATTTTATTGATTTTAGTAAAAACCATTTTTTTAAATATGCCAAGCATATATCTTATTAGATATCTAAATCCAGACAGAGAAATTGAGAGTAGAATACCACTGTCCTAGTTCCCAACAGAATTCCTTTCATTTCATTGCACTTTGATATGTGACCATCAATATATATTGAAGGTGATTATGAGGAAGCATTCTCTGAAATGTATAGTTACATCCATTTTCAGGATTTGTAAGGAAGTTTCTTTATTGCATCACAAGTAGTCCTTTTAATGAAGTAATCCTTAGGAAATATCTCTCTCTAGTCAGAATATAAAACATAAAATTCACTGCTAATTGTACTTTGCCAAAATAAATAAATAATAATTTTCTTCTGACTACTATGAATGCTATGACTCAATTTTCCTTGTTTCTTAAGTTGTTAAAAATTCCAAAATATGTTCAGTTAAACAGGTAACAAATCATTACAGTAAGCATGTTAACATTATTTCTGGCTTTTTTTTTTTTTTACCGCAGGTTATATAGACTCCCTGTTATGTTGGTTTTCTGTATCATTTCAGACTTCTGGAAAAAAGACAAGATTGAACAAGTTATTTGACCTCCCTGGATCTCGGTTTCCTCATTCAAAAACTTGAGAATTGGATTACAAAACCTTCAAGATTCTGAATATGGATGAGATATATACTTCAGCATCAGAGATAGGTAAAGAATTTTAGTGTGCCCCAAATCCCAATACAGAAGCAGCTACTTACTCTGCCCACATATAAAACCAGATCTGCCTTCAGGAAATGGAAAATCTAATTCTTAGCCTATCTTGTTAAGTTGCAAAGTCACACTTGATTGGAAATGTACTCTCCAGCAGCATTGTTGAGTCCTTAGAATTTATGTGGTTATTTTAGGTAGCTATAACTCTCCATCAGTTTGCAACCGACACCTAAGTAGTTCAGTTTATAATTGAAATACATAGATTGAGAGAAAATATTTTGGCATCAATTATAAATTTCAGGGGAATATTTTATTTGGGAGCAGCATATTGGCAATTGTGTTTATTCTCTACTTTGTGAATTCAGAAAATTATAAAATAAAACTATTCTCAGGCCAGATACTGGCTTTATCATGGCGTACACAAAAACAAATAGGAGATGAAAATGAACACAAAATTTGAAAGAAATATCAATCTATAAATCAACAAGGGGCTGTAAAGTAATGCAGTATTTTTTAAAGCTACTTTATGCTGTGCCTATGCCAAGAGCTCAAATCATGGTTGGCTCCAAGTACTAACTATATTTCACTACCATATATCTCCCTCTTGGGATTTTTAAAGTGATTTGCAGACTGAAAAATGTCAGGGACAACTGCTTTTGAGTCTTCCACAGTACTGCAGTCAGAGTGGGAACTGAGAAACTACAAGCAACAGCCTCAAGGACTGCGTCTTGCACTGCATACTCTTTTCTAAAGACTAATTATTGTTTTACACATCTCTAGGCTTTTTCCCTGAACCCTATGTAAGGAGAACCTATTAAATTTTATGCCTTGAGATTTCTAAACAACTTGTGAACTCTGTCATTAAACCAAATCTTCTTTTCTTTGCTTGTTTTTTTCCTACTTTCTGCTTCTTTCCAGGTAAGGCATTCACTTTTAAGTAAGTGAAAAGAAAGTTGTTCTTTCCCAGAGGATATTAATAAAATAGACTCATGTAAAATTTCAGCTCTTGCTCCATATTCTTTATTTACTATATTTTCTTGCTGATTTTCTCATACTCAAGTCTGATGTTTTCAGTTCTTCCACTGCAGTAACACTGCAAAAGCAATGCCAAGTGGCAAACTGGAAAACTACAACACAGATGCCTAATCATTGACTCTACACTAATTTCTTTTAATTGACACTCTTTTGGTTAGATTCCCACATAGAAACTATTGGAAGGAAATTGCCTGCATGATTACTTTTTAATAGATCAGGTTCATAAGGCCTGCAAATGTGAGTTGACTCTGTGTGTGTGTGTGTGTGTGTGTGTGTGTGTGTGTATGTGAGTGTGGGTGTACGTGCATGTGTGTGTGGAAGACAGCTTATTAATTATGACTTCCAAAACTGTTCTCATTTCAAATTGGATTGATGAGAGTATCATTTTTCATCAATTATTTCTACATGAGAAATCTAAGTGGAGAAACCTGTGAAAAAGTTAGGCTCACATAAACAAAATTTAGGGAGGTCATTTTTAATTATCTTTATCTGAAACAAAAGTTTCCATCACATAGCATATTTTATGGTTTAGAAAAGTGATATTTTACATCATTAATAAGTATGCACTGAATACATAGTAAGATTACAAATTGAGCAAATCATTATTATTGTTAATAAGCCTCAATTCTAAGAAAAATTTAATGTAAACTTTCATTGAGCATATAAAATGCCCCCAAATAAGTTTACTTGTGAAATTATGTTATTCTTATTTTCTAATTTTAAGATAATTGAAAAATACAAGAAAATTATTGTAACTTGCATGTTACATAGTTTTCCTACCCAAAGTAACTCTGATGGTTCCTCTTTTCTCCAATTTCTTACCTTCCTTCTATAGAATTAAAATGTCAGAATTTATATTTTAAATTAGTAACAATTTCTGTTTAATTTAGAAGTCAAACGTCTGTCTCAAAGATTAGTCAGAATCACCAGGTAAGTTTCATTTCTTTAATACAGATTCATAAAACTAAATCTTAATACCATGATTCAGTACACCTGAGGATAATGCAGGATTCTGTTTTGTCTAAATGTTCAAGAAAATTTCAAGGTGTGTCTGACTTAGTTATCAGTAAGCAATTCGAGATCTTTAATTTATTCTCAGAAAATGTGAGTTTCCTGACACAAGTAAAAAATTAGATGCCTGAAAATAAAGAGGATGTAGGGAAAAGAAAGCTTAAATGTAATTTAAATTTGAAGGAGATGGTTTGAAGAGATTTTTGAAATGGTAGGATTGCTTCTATCGTACTAATTCTTCCAGACAAAACTATATAACTCCAGTAAAGGTATAAGATGGGAATCCAATTGGAGTCAACACATGGAAAAAGAAACAGCACTGAGTTTCCCAATTGTGTGGCTCTTTACCTGAGGGCACACCCCATTCAACTCCACACAGGTGGTTGAATATTGGATAGAAACATATAGTTTTGCCAACTGGAAGAACTAGATGAAAGAGCTCAAAGTAAATGGCAGCTTGATGAGGGGAGGATATCCCAGAAAAGAAGAGAACCAAAGATGTGTAAGATTGCACGTCTCTTAAATTTTACAAATGGCACAATACAAATTAGGTAGATAGGCCGGGTGAGGTGGCTCAAGCCTGTAATCCCAGCACTTTGGGAGGCCGAGACGGGCGGATCACGAGGTCAGGAGATCGAGACCATCCTGGCTAATACGGTGAAACCCTGTCTCTACTAAAAAATACAAAAAAACTAGCCGGGCGAGGTGGCGGGCGCCTGTAGTCCCAGCTACTTGGGAGGCTGAGGCAGGAGAATGGCGTGAACCCAAAAGGCGGAGCTTGCAGTGAGCTGAGATCCGGCCACTGCACTCCAGTTTGGGCGACAGAGCGAGACTCCGTCTCAAAAAAAAAAAAAAAAAAACAAATTAGGTAGACTGTGAAAACTAAATATTTGTAGTATAACTCCAGAGGCAACTCTTAAAAATAATCCAAAAAAATAGTAAAAATAAAGCAAAAAAAAATAGTAAATAGATTAAAATATAATTCATACAAATATACAGTTTAAAACAAGAAAAATGGCAGGAAAGGAAAGACAGAGGGAAAACCTACATGGGACAAACAGAAAACAAAAACTGAAATGGTAGACTTAATCCTAAGCATATTAATAACTACAATAAATATATTATACATGGATTAAACTCTCCAATTAAAAGGCAGAGGTTGTCGGCTTAGATTTAAAAAGCAAGACTCAATTATATTTATTTTAAGTATAAAGACAAAGACAGATTAAAAGTACATGAATTTAAAGTTACTTTTAAAATTATTTTAAATAAAAAATTAGTGAATACATTATGTACTAATGTTATATATAAAATACTAATATTAGAGAAAGTCAACTTTAAGACAAAGAGCATTAACAGAGATAATGTGCTCATAATGATAGTGATACAACAACGACAAAGGGGTCAATTCATACCAAAGCCATAACAATCAGAAATACAGATACATCTAGTAAGATAATTTCAGAATACGTGAAGAAAAAAATTAGCAGAATTAAACAGTTAAATAGGCAAAGTCATGGTTGGAAGTTTTAACACCTCTTCACAGGAAATGTTAAAGTTAATTTAAAACATTGTCAAAGGCATAAAAGTTTCGAACAGCATTTCCATCTTAACCTAGTAGTTTGTTTGTTTGCTTGTTCTTTTGTTTGTTTCATGACAAAGTCTCACTCTCACCCAGGCGGGAGCGCAGTGGCGCAAGAGCGGGCAGTGGGGCAATCTTTGCTCACTGAAGCCTCCACTTCCAGGGTTCAAAGGATTCTCCTGCCTCAGCCTCCTGAGTAGCTGTGATTACAGGCGTGTGCCACCACACTCAGCTAATTTTTATATTTTTAGTAAAAATGGGGTTTCCCAACATTGGGCAGGCTGGTCTCCAGCACCTCACCTCAAGTTATCTGCCTGCCTTGGCCTCTCAAAGTGCTGGGATTACAGGGGTGAGCCACCACACCTGGCTACGTAATTGATATTTATAAAACATTACACCCAACAACTGCAGAAAACACTCTTTTCAAGCACACATGGTATGGTCAACAAGACAGAAGATAGGTCAAAAATATTGTCAATAAACTAAAAAAAAAAAAAAAAAGAATTTGGCTAGGCACAGTGGCATAGGCTGGTAATGCCAGCACTTTGGGAGGCCGAGGTGGGCAAATCTCCTGAGTCCAGGAGTTCAAGACCAGCCTAGGCAACACAGCAAGATCCCCTCTCTACTAAAAATACAAAAATTAGCTGGGCATGGTGGCGCACACTGTTTTAATCAATAGCCTAAATCAATAGCCTAGAGTTCCACTTTAAGAAGCATGATAAAGAAATGCAAAGAAAATCCAATGTAGGGAGAAAACAAGTAGTTGGTAGTCCCAACTACTTGTGGGGGACTGAGACGGGCTGATCGCTTGAATCCAGGAAGTTGGGGCTGCAGTGAGACGAGATCGCACCACAGCATTTCAGCCTGAGTGACAAAATGAGATCTATCTCAAAGAAAGAAAAAAATCCCTGAAGTCATATAGTATGTGTTCTCTGACAATAGGACTAAATAGAAATAAATAACAATAAGATCTAGAAAAATTCCCCATTTTGGAAAAAAATTATATAATTTTAAATAACCCTGTGATTAGTTTGGAGATAACCTCTTTTTTTTTTTGCCCCAGTAAAAGGAGGATGATCCAAGAGTCATAACTTTAATCCAAGAAAAGTTAGAAAATATTTCAAGTTCTATGATAATAAAAGTATTAGTACTAAAACTTAAGGGGAAACTAAAGTAGAATTTACAGAGAAGTGTATGGTTTCTAATGTTTATATAAGAAAAAAGCAAAGGGGTAAAATCAGTAGCCTGAAGTTCCACCTTAAGAAGCTAGATAAAGACTTACAAAAAAAAAAAAAAAAAAAAAAAAAAAATCCAATGCAGGGAGAGAACAATGAAATAGAAAACAGGAAAACAATAAAGAGAATTAGCAAAGTTAAAACTTTGTTTTTCTATGGCTGCATAATATCGCATGGTGTATATGTGCCACATTTTCTTTATCCACTCTATCACTGATGGGCATTTGGATTGGTTCCAAGTCTTTGCTATTGTGAATAGTGCCGCAATAAGCATACATGTGCATGTGTCTTTATAGTTGAAAGATTTATAATTCTTTGGGTGTATACTCAGTAATGGGATTGCTGGATCAAATGGTATTTCTAGTTCTAGATCCTTGACGATTCGCCACACTGTCTTCCACAATGGTTGAACTAATTTACACTCCCATCCAACAGTGTAAAACTTTCTTATTTGTCCACATCTTCATCATCTGTTATTTCCTGACTTTTTAATGATCGCCATTCTAACTGCCATGAGATGGTATCTCATTGTGGTTTTGATTTGCATTTCTCTAATGACCAGTGGTGATGAGTTGTTTTTCATATGTTTTTTGGCTGCATAAATGTCTTTTGAAAAGTGTCTGTTCATATCCTTTGCCCACTTTTTGATGGGGCTCTTCGTTTTTACTTGTAAATTTGCTTAAGTTCTTTGTAGATTCTGGATATTAGCCCTTTGTCAGTTGGATAGATTGCAAAAATTTTCTCCCATTCAGGTTGCCTGTTTACTCTGATGATAGTTTCTTTTCCTGTGCAGAAGCTCCTCAGTTTAATTAGGTCCCATTTGCCAACTTTGGCTTTTGCTGGCATTGCTTTTGACGTTTTAGTCATGAAGTCGTTGCCTGCCTATGTTCTGAATGGTATTGCCTAGGTTTTCTTCTAGGGTTTTTATAGTTTTAGGTCTTACATTTAAGTCTTTAATCCATCCTGAGTTAACTTTTGTATAAGGTGTAAGGAAGGGATCCAGTTTCAGTTTTTTGCATATGGCTAGCCAATTTTCCCAACATCATTTATTAAATAGGGAATCCTTTCCCCATTGCTTGTTTTTGTCAGGTTTGTCAAAGATTAGACGGTTGTAGATGTGTTGTGTTATTTCTGAGGCCTCTGTTCTGTTCCATTGGTCTATGTGTCTGTTTTCATACCAGTACCATGCTGTTTGGGTTACTGTAGCCTTGCAGTATAGTTTGAAATCTGGTAGGGTGATGCCTCCAGCTGTGTTCTTTTTGCTTAGGGACATGGATGAAGCTGGAAACCATCAGTCTCAGCAAACTGTCACAAGAACAGAAAACCAAACACTGCATGTTCTCACTCATAACTGGGAGTTGAACAATGAGAACACATGGACCCAGGGAGGAGAACATTACACAGTGGAGCCTGTTGGGGTGTAGGGGAGTGGGGGAGGGATAGCATTAGGAGAAATGCCTAATGTAGATGACGGGTTGATGGGTGTAGCAAACCACCATGGCACATGTATACCTATGTAACAAACTTGCACATTCTGCACATGTACCCCTGAACTTAAAGTATTTAAAAAAAGAAAAAAAACTTTGTTTTTCAAAAAGATCAACAAACAAGGACAAAAGAATAAAAACATAACTTAAACAAAAACATAACAAACATCCCTTAGGTTTCCATCATAGCTAATCAAAATAACAACTTTACTAATATAAATTGTGCCCATTATTTACATTTACCAGTTATCTCTTCATATTCAGTTTTGAATAAGAAGGCATTCTGGATGTAACTTGAAGTAAAAAATTTCCTTATATTCCTCAAATTTTTGAAATTCTATAAGTCAGCTGAAACGCAGCCATGCATATTTTTGCATGAGCGAATTGCGTCAATAATTCATTGTGAAAGCTGTTAGGTTTATGTACAATAAAAAATTACAAATTACAAATAACTAAATAGTAAAACAGAATCAGTTAATACAAACAGTACATTAGCTAAATAATTTTAAAACTTATTTTATTCAAGTCAAAAAACTATGAAAATTTAAATATTAACACAAAGCAGAAAGTAGAGATTATATCTAATTCTCGTTGTAGAATTGTTTGTTGTGCTATCATTAATAATAGACAAAATAAAACATAAGAACTGGATTTAGTATTTGGTTGCTTAATTCAATTTGTGCTCTGAGTATTTTGAGAATAAGTCCTACTAGAAAATAATTCACATCTGAGGAGAAATTCAAATTGCAACACCTACTCACCCCCTCAAAATTTTATTCTGACAAAACCTTCAAAGTTATCCATAAGAGTAACCATAATAAATTCCTTTAATCATGCATAAAAAGGGATATAAGTAGTATGAAGAGAGAAAAATGAAGCATTCCAAATATCCCCATTAATTAAACTTTGAAACAGTAGATATTACCATAATGCTATCAGAAGACATTCCTGAAAGTTGTGAGTATAGGAAATCTCTATCCACATTTTGCAAAAATCTTTTCAGAACGTATTTGTAGGTTTTTGTTTATTTTTAGTAGATGGACACAATGCTTTTTGTGGCATACTAAAGCTATAAATTACTCTAGAAAATATTACTTCCCAGGTTGACTGTATCAGGGCAGCTCCCCCACTCCCCTCACCGCTCTAAATTATTAGCCCCTAAAACTCAGAGCACGGAGAAGGTGAGAGAGAGAGAAGAATTTAAAAGGGGGTAAGCTGCAGGTCTAGTTTCTCCTTCTAAACCTCCTTCTCCCCCCAGGAATGAAGCTTTTTAAAAGATAGAGCGAAGTCAGGAATGTTGCAATAATTGATGTCCTCCATGGAAGGAAACATAGAGTATGGGGAAGAAGCATTCCCCCAAAGTTATCCTTGGGCTTTCTTTGATCCAGAGCCGATAATGTGGATACTGAGACTATGAAGAAGAATCAGGAAGAGGTCCCTGCCTAGGAGGGACACACAGTGTAATGAAGATGGCAATCCTGTCAACAGAGGCATTGAAACCATCTGGCTTTAGTTCCTTGCTTCCTACTCCATCTGCCACACACTGCAACTTGGTTCTGCCTCAACTATATCACTGAAATTATCCTCACTGCTACATATTAGACAAATCCGATAAGCATTATTCTGCCCTCTCTGTTCTCCTCTTCCGGTCTTGTGAAGCCACATATAGCTGAGTTTTCCTCCACCTCTCTGGCCGTTCCTTTCTAATGTTCTTTATGGGATCATTTTTCTATGCCTTATCACACTAAATATGGGTGATTCTCAGGCCTCCCTCTTTTGCATTTTTGCTGGAAAATACCATCAGCTCTCAACAATCCACATTATCTCTATATGCAAACTAATAGGAGAGAACTATTCCAAGAGAAAGAATGGAGGGATAATGTAAAAGGACTTAAGTCATAGATCATATAAGCTTTATCAGGTAAAATTTAGATTCCTATGTTAAACATTTACTGACTCTAACAAAATATGTGCAATCATTTAAATTGTTTACACTTGCAGATGTTAACCATTCTCATTTACTATCAAGCATCATTCAGGTTTTAATCAGTATCAATTCCAATCTGAATTTGAAAAATGAGACTCCTGTTATTCACATAGATATAGAAGGCCTCAGTAAGAGTTGTTGTTCTTTTGTTTTTACAAGTGAATTCATTAATTAACAGCAGATGAATTATTATGGCAACATCTTCTTAATCAGTTTGAGTAAACTATGGCAAGTTCTCTGTGATGAGCTGTGTGTTTTTCACTCATCTGCGAGTGTTTTGTAGAGATGTCAGGTTTCCAATTCCTAGTCTTTGCTTAATCAGAGATAATTTTCTGGAAATCTGAAACAACAGCATTTATGAACCCCAACCCAAAGTAACTTCTGCATAGTGAGACATGAGATAGACTGGGCTTGGCTCTGAGTTCATAGAATAGCCGGGTCTACATATCAATTGAACTTAACTAAAAGCTTTCAGTTATGGAAGAGAAAGTAGGGTAGCATCTGATAATGGGTCCTGCAGAACACACATTACATCCTGGGGACTTTTAGTTGCAAAACGCTTGGGGGAGAAAGATGAAAAGAGTGCTTCATGGAGGGTTAGGAAGAACAAAGGGTGAGAAGGTGGTATCAAGGGGAAGACCAAGAGGCCCTAGTTGAAGGATTTGCCCAACTATCTCTTTCCAGGAGAGTCTCTAGAGAGGAGAAAATAATGAGTCAGAAATCCGGGATGAGTTCTTTATATTGTTCAGGTTTGCTTTCTCATTCCATATCTAGGGATACTGAGACCTAGAAATGGGCAGGAACCTTTCTGAAATTAGATAGTTTGAAAAATAAATAAAATAAATTTTAATAGAAAATGATGTTTATAAAAGGATTCCTAACTTATATTCTGCTGAGCACAGAAAGGTTAGTGATAATGTTTCATGTGATACTTATATGTCTAGTACATCAGATTTATGGGCAGAGAGAACCATCCAATCCAAGCAACCAATGGATACTTGATTTTTAACTTTGCTAATGTGGTGGACTCATGCTGAACTCAACAGTGCTTCTGATGCACTTGTTTGACAAAATATTTCTGGGTTTAATGCTGTATTATTTTCTATGGCTGCACATCAAATCACGACAAATTTAGCAGCTTAAAACAGTTCCATGTATTAGCTAAGAGTTTTGTAGATCAGAAGTCTAGTGTGGCATAACTAAGTTCTCTGTTCAGAGTATGCCAGACTGAAATCAATTTATCTACTACATTGAATTCTAGGGAAAAATTCTCCTCCAAGTTCATTCTTGTCATTAGCAGAATTAATTGCCTTCTGGTTATAGGACAGAAGCCCCTGTTTTCTTGCTGGCTGTCAGCTGGGAGCTACTCTCAGCTCCTAGAGGCCACTCATAATCTTTGCCACATGACTTCCTCTTTATTTCTAAACTAGCAATAGCAAGTTGAATCCTTATCATGATTCAAATTTTTTATCCTCTTTGTCTCCCACTTCTAAAGCCAGATTTAAAGGACTCATGTGCTTAGGCAAAGCCCGCAAGGATAATCTCTGATATCTTCAGGTCAACTGATTTGGGAACTCAACTACACCTGCAAAATTCTTTTTGGCCACAACACATAATATAATCGTGAGAGTGATAACCATCATATTTATAATTTTAGGGGTTATACAGCGTGTGTACATCAGGAAGCAGGAGACTTTGGGGCTATCTTAGACTTCCAGCAATCACATGTGCTAACAGTATCTGACTAAATAATAATCATTGAATAATAAATTATTAACAAAAATTGCGTGAAATTTTATTGACAATGTGATAAAAGCTTATATTTTTAAATGGTTAAAAAATTGTTATAGAACACAGTACAACTAAATTACTAGCAGTATGCAGAGGAATGTTGGGCCACTATTTTCATTCTTTTTAAGCCAAAGGGAAAAATCAAGAGTTACAGGAGATTTTGGAACTGCAAACCAAACCAGATGGAGGAATAACCATCACATATTAAAATCTGCTTAAATAAAAGAAAGCCTTACTATATGTTGCAAGTGGGGAAAGCTCCAACATAGCAGGTCTTACTTAACAACCAATAATTGTTTGTAGAGAAAATTATTTATATACTAAATCAGGCAAACTATGTGCCTTGAGATTACAACTATTTCTTTACTGATAACTGCTGCTAAAAATATCCTCTTATCATTCTATTAAAAGATGCTGAGAGTGCAGACAGTAAAAGCTGGGTGCAGACAGAAATTCAGACAAGAGTTTAGTAACTTGAAAGCCAGTCACATTGCTCCTTTGTTACATTTCTAGCTCCAAGATTAAGAACAAATATCCCCATAAGCAAATATAAAGCAGTGGATGTTTGCAAATATATTAGAATAAAAATATTGAAATGAAAGCAACAATATGCCTGCTTCTGAAAATATTCACAAAGTGGTTTTCCAGCAATGCAGAAAGCTTCTAAGTGTGAGATTGGGTTGTTAGGACAGCCACAAGGGCACTGATCATATCTGAGAGCCCAAATGTTGATGAGTAGTTAACCACATTCCGCTCTGGCTAGAGAAGAAGAAAAGCTAAGTACTTGGTGGAAACCTCACAATCCAGGAGTACCCTAGTCTGGACAAGGTAGCAAAAGTAGGTCTTGACCCACTATTGACTTTTCTCTGTTAAAAATGAATATTTGTGCTGAAAAGTTATCAGTCTTGCATTTTAATGTCAGACTTTAAAAATAGACCTAGCAAAAGTTTTAATAATAAAATTGTAATCATAGTAAACATTTTAATAGCATTTCAGATTCAATTTTGAATCATCTTTGGCCAAAAGGCATATTTGGTGTAATTCTAGCCATGCATTTCATATTTTTTATTATCCAACGCTTTATTTTTCAGTTTTTTAAAAATAGCCTAAGCCATATCACCGTGGATTTCTGAACATGAGCAAACTGGTGAAAAATCGTGCTGGTTTGCCTCCTTACTTGATCAATGGGAATTTTTATTTTGTGATAAATAACAGTACTCAATGTCACCTTTTATCCTAATTATCTGCAAAGAAATAACTAAAGACAGCATTGCCTTGGCTTTTAGAACCTATAATATGGTTGAATTTATATTGACTGTTAACATTTTGAGTGCAGAAACATAAAAAATAGTATTTGTCTAAATCTACTTTTCATAGACCTTACTGATGAAATTTTTTTAAAAAGTAACTTTAAAGGCCAAAGAAAAATGCCTTTCGGTAAGGAATTTATTTTTGGGCAACAGAGTCGTGACTACCTTAAGAAAAAAATTTTATATATTTATAAAATGGTCATAAATATTATGGACATGGAGGAACAAATATTTTCCTCAGTGTTGGATTAACTAATTGGATATTTATATTTATTTATATTAGGTCTAATATAAAATTAAACTTATAGGTTTCAAAAATCCCCAGTAATATATATTGCATACATAGTAATATATTACATTACACATATATAAAGAAACAAATAAAACTTGTCAAAAAAATATAAATTTTCCGGCCTGGTATGGTGGCTCACACCTGTAATCCCAGCACTTAGGGAGGCTGAGGCAGGTGGATCACTTGAGGACAGGAGCTCAAGACCAGCCCGAGCAATACGGTGAAACCCGTCTCTATTAAAATTCCAAAAATTCGCTGTGGTGGGCGTGGTGATGCATGCCCATAATCCCAGATACTCAGGAGACTGAGTCAGGAGAATTGCTTGAACCCAGGAGGTGGAGTTTTCTGTGAGCAGAGGTCATGCCACTATATTGCAGCCTGGGCAACAGACCAAGAAAAGAGAAGAGAAAGAGGGTAGGGACGGGAGGAGAGGGAAGGAAGAGGAGGGAGGGAGGGAGGGAGGGAAGGAGAGAGAGAGAGAGAGAGAAGGAAGGAAGGAGAGAGAGAGAGAGAAAGAGAAAGAAAGAGAAAAAAGAAAGAAAGGGAGAGAGGAAGGGAAGGAGGGAGGAAAAAATTATAAACGTTCTCAGGACTTTTATAAAGTCTATCTTAATCTGAACACTGCAGTAGGGTTTGATTCATTTTTTCCCCTTGAATCTTTTTTTTTTTTTTCCAGGCTGGAGTACAGTGGTGCCATCTCAGCTCACTTCAAGCTCCACCTCCCGGGTTTACGCCATTTTCCTGCCTCAGCCTCCTGAGTAGCTTGGGACTACAGGCGCCCGCCACTGCACCTGGCTAAGTTTTTGTATTTTTAGTAGAGACAGGGTTTCACCGTGTTAACCAGAATGGTTTCAATCTCCTGACCTCGTGATCCTCCCACCTCTGCCTTCCAAAGTGCTGGGATTACAGGCATGAGCCACGGTGCCCGCCCTGAATCATTTTAACAAATTGAAGAAAAATTAGAAAACAAAGAATCAGAGAAATGTGTAAGGATAATACATGGTAGTCTATGTAAATGATAAGTAAACTCTTAGAATTCTAAAATACTCTCAGCTAACCTTTACTGTAATGAGTGCAATTTTTCCAATGACTGCCTTCTAATTTTAAAATTCCACATCTTGCTTCATTTGACCTCAGTTGGACTGCTATTTTAAAAGGCTGTTCAGAAAAATAAAAATAAACCTTTAAAATATTTTTACAGTTTCACAGCTATTTAAATGATTCGGCTGCAATAGACACAAATCTTTAAAATAGATTCTGACCAAAATATCAAAGCATCAATGACCTCTTTTCCTAAATAAGAACATGAAAATGGTAGATTAGTTCAATTAGCTTCAGGACTAATGGATGTGGGTTTAGTCAGAACTCCGAAGAAGAGCTAAAAGTAGGAGGAAGTTATGCTTTTTTTTTTGTATGGGAGGCACATACAAAGACTGTCGTAAAATGGATGATTGGGACTTCTGTAGGGATCCTCTTATGGGCTGTCAAAAGACAAAATTATAACCAATTTAATTTAAGGACCTCAATTGACTTTTAGTTACAATTCTACAATCAGGCAATACCCCATTCTGTAAAAGAGAATAAGTATTCCAGTGAGCTGAGTGGAGTAGGTTGGCTTTATGGACAGAAAAGGGCTGAGGAAAGCAGAAACTGAGAACAAAAAGCGGATTGGTCGTTTCAAAGTTACTTTCCCTGTAAACGTTAAAGCAGAGGGAATGTCCTTATCATACGGGCTAAACCTGACCTGTTTGGGAATTTGGCTATTATCTCTCTCCTGATTTCTCAGAAGGTCAGATAAACAACTTGGTTTTGGCTTGATGGCCTGGAACTCGACAAAAATTATTTCATTTTAGTTTGATCTGTTGAGCTTAGTGTAGGAACTCAGTTCAAACCAATAGTCACTTATAAATTTTATTTAACAACAATAACATCAGATGAGTTTAAAAAGGAAAAGTTAATCATGTGAAACAATGTTGACAGGCATTACATGCATCAGCAGTCTCCTTACTCCTGTGTGTATATATATTGCTGAGTTGCACTAAAAATCCTCGCAGAAGATTCTTTCTAGAAAGGCTGTGCTCTCACAGTCCTGCTCTCCTCCAGTCACCCCTTATCTCCCACACATGCATATCTTCTTTTCTGGTACATTTGACATGACTGTAGTTTAGTTATTTTTTAATTATATTTCTACCATAATATCCCTATTATGATGATTCTGAATGCCGCCCTGTGTCTCTGATATTTATGGTTTTCGTTTAGCTCTGCCTTTCTGGAAGAATCCCAGTTCAAATATTCTGCCCTATTGTCTTCATAATGCACTTATACTTATCAAACCTTGTATCCTGGATTTTAGTTTCTAAAATAATGCCTTGGCGCTCTTGGTTGAAATTGAATTTTTTTTCATGGAAATCGTTTTACAAACATTGGTCAGACTCCTAGGCAAACCCAAAGCTCGTTTAACTCATAGTTGAATATGATACAGTTAATGTAAGTGAATTATTTCTCAATTAATCTGTAAACCTACACTAATTTCATGGTGGACAAAAGCTTACAGAGTATCTTAGTATTGTGGGCTAACATGAGTAATGAGTTAACACCAAAGCAGCACAGAGCAGCAGATAATGCTGAAAAAAAATACAAAGAACTGATATTAGTTGCACATATGTGAGTTAGAGTTTTTCAAATTGTAATTAACAAAAATATAATCAGTTCTTCACAAGTAATCAAAGCTTATATTATGGATTATCAGGGAAGTAAGCAAGAACAGAAAAGAAAGAATCCCAGTCAGCAGAGAACTGAAGTCATGGAAAAAATCTGGAATGAATCTGAGAATAGAACAGCATGGGTGACTCTCCAGGCACAGCAACAGCTGCAGAGATCTGGTCCCTTTTATGCCCTCTGCAGCAGTGCTATGCTGTAAGGTGACTCAGCTATCCTGTTTTACCTCTTTGAACTTCTTTTATCAGTACTTGACTCTCAGGCTATTTTTGGATTAAAAATGCCCCCATTGAGAATATTACTGCTTTAGACAGTTCCTATCTAAGGTACTGGGGACCACTTCATGGGCCGCTGTCTACTCTATAGACAACCTCTTTTAGGAATGTCACCAATCTTTAATCCAATCAGGGGCAGTGAGAGTGCCGAAAGAAGGGGGCCATATGTCCTGGTTTGTCCTAGTTTGTCCCAGCTTACATCTGTTATCATGGTGTCATTAATAGAATGTTTTTTATTCTCAAAAGTGTTTGGTTTGTATACAAATTATATGGCTGCTCTATGCAGAGTCACATTGAACCAAAGCATGAGAATTTTAGGTCAGAAAATGCCTGCAGGAGGGCAAGTACTGGCATTTACCCCAACCATCTGTCCAGTTCAGTAGGCTATCGCCTTAGCAAGGGCCAATCCACTAAATTGCTAGATTATAGGACTAATTGTTACCAATATACGCAACTCATCAGTTCTAGATGCAAATGTTACATTCATGCATTCAATATATTTTTTCTGGAGTGTCTCTTTGTTCCAGGTACTATTCTAGGCACTGCAGATGCAGCAATGAACAAAACATAAAAATCCCTCTCCTCATGGTATTCACATACTAATAACAGAATTTTCTAATTATGGCAAATATTCACAGAATACTTCTATATACAGGACATTGTTGTCATCATATTATTTAAATATATTATCTCATTGTTTCCTCAAAATAACTCCATTGTGTGGATTCTGTTGTCATCATCACCATCATCATCATCACCATCACAGTCATCACGAATGACTAAGTCAGATAGAAATTTAGAAACTGCAAGGTGAGACAGTTGATGAGTGGTGGACCCAGGACTTGAATCTAGACAGTCGGGTTTTGAGTCCTGCTGCTGATCACTATACTAAGCTACTTCTCTGTTAACAGAAAGCGCAGTCTCCCTCTTGAAAATTTGTAGGAATTGTAGAAGATTGTATGAGGCCAAGGGAGGACAGCCCTACTTAAAATACCACAGAAAATTTGAAGTGGAATCTGGATAAGTTACTACAGACAGCCCTTGCTTTTTTCTGTCAATTCCTAACACTGATGCAGCACAGTTGGGCAGATTTTTGCCCACTCCATGGAGAGCCCTTTGTAGATCAATTGCCTATTAACACTTTGTGCTTGAAAGTTACATTTTTCTTAGATCACAGGCGTGTGCTTTGTCATTGTTTCTCAAGTCAATACTGTACTAGCTTTGCTGAATTCTGCAACATTTACAGACTTGGACGTGCTTCGTTAAATTCAACTTTTTAGCTGTGTGAACACTTAGGCTTCTGTTTTACAACTAGTTTAACAAATTAAAGGCCAATTTTCCTTAAAAGAAAAACTAAAACCAATTAATTTTTAAAAACTATGTATGTATATATATATACACACACACATACACACACACACACACCTCACTTTCTTTCCTCAGTATAATTGTTCATTGTCTACAAGAATTAGCTCCAAGAACCAGATGGTTTTAGTCCGAGAGTGCCAAGTTAGGTTAATATTTGAAAACTAATCGATCCAACTCACTAAATTACAGAATTAAGGAGAAAAATTCTGTGATTCTCTCAATAGTTACAGAAAAAGCAACTGATAAAATTTAATATGAACAATAAAAGTCTTAGTAAACTATGAATAAAAAGGAATTGCCTCAATATGATAAAGGCATTCCTACAAAAATTTTAACTTCTGCAATGGCAAATTAATAAACTTGTTTGCAGCAAAATCATAGAGAAGCTAAGAATGTCTTCTTTTATCACTTTGTTTTAACATGGTAATGGAGGCTCTAGCAGTGCAATAAAGTAAAAGAAAAATAGGCATATGATTGAGAGAAAAGAAGTAAAACTGCCTCCATTCCAAGACAATATGATTGTTTATGTAGAAAATCATATACAAAGTGACTGTAATTAATTCTTAAATTTAAATGATTCTGGGATATCAGATCAAAATAAAAATATAACACCAAGTAAATATAAAAAAATTCAACTGCATTTCCTTCTATAAACTGGCAATCAAAATTAAGAAGTAACTTTACAAAACAAAGTTTACAATAGCAACAAAAAACATACTTTGGAATTGTTATTAATGTGCAAGAGCTCTACACTGAACACATTTTAAAGGAACAAAGAGAAATTAAGAAAGACAAATAAATGAAGAGATAAACTACATTAATAGATTGGAAGACTCAGTATTGGTAAGATATTGATTATCTCTGCACTACCAGTGGCAGTTAGGCGGGGTTCAGCTGCTAAACAAGGTTCACAAGACCCAAAATGGCACTGTTTAAAAATCTACAGTTTATTGCAGAAAAAGGATATAATATAGCAGGCATTCAAGAAACTTTTGTCTAAGTGTCCTAGAGAAGCCATATGCAAACCAATTTTTCTCCCTCTTTAAAGTTCACTGAGAGACATACTTTCTCTCTTGGATAAGGAGCCACCAAAATGTGCAGGGAACACCAAAGAACAAAGAACTCTAAAATGCAATCTCAGCTGAGATTTCCTATATTCTGGTGATTACATAAGCATTTCTGCTATGTAACCAGCCCCAAGAGCACAGCCCTCCGGGGGTTTGTCTGAGACAGGATAGTAAATTATCTAATTATTATCAATAAACAAAGCTAGGCCAGGTGCAGTGGCTCACCCCTGTAATCCCAGCACTTTGTGAGGCCAAGGCGGGTGGATCACAAGGGCAGGAGAGCAAGACCATCCTGGCTAACACAGTGAAACCCCCCCAAAAAAAAGTAGCCGGGCGTGGTGGCAGGTGCCTGTAGTCCCAGCTACTCAGGAGGCTGAGGCAGGAGGATGGCGTGAACCCGGGAGGGGGAGTTTGCAGTGAGTCGAGATTGAGCCACTGCACTCCAGCCTGGATGATAAGAGTGAGACTCCGTCTCAAAAAATAAATAAATAAATAAATAAACAAACAAAGCCAACAAGCTGGTCCACACAACCCTAAAATTCCTTGGGCCCATGACTACAAGGCAAAAACATTATGATAATATGTTTCATGCCTTCATAGAAGTCAGTTTCATGCAGGTACTTTAGCATAACAGCTCAGGCCAAATCCAGAGGTGATAGAATTAACCTTCATGATATTCTCCCTCAGCTATAATTAACACCATCTCTATCATAATCCAAGCATACTTTTCTTCTGAAATTAACATATATTCTAAAATATGTATGGAACTCAAAGAATCTAAAGTAATAAAAACAATATTTAAGAAGAAAAATTAAGTTGGAGGCCTCACACTACCGATTTCAAGGCTTACTATAAAACTACAATAATTAAGACTGTGGAGGTGACATAAATATAGATGATTAGATCAATGAAATAGAATACAGTGTCCAGAAAACAGGCCCTTGCAATTAAGGTTAATTGATTTTTCACAAAGACACCAAGGTAATTCAATTAGGAAGAGATAGTCTTTTCAACAAATGATGCTGGCATGCCTAGATAAACATATTTTAAAAATAAGAGCTTGGCTGGGCACAGTGTCTCACACCTCTAATCCCAGCACATTGGGAGGCCAAGGTGGGCAGACCACCTGAGGTCAGGAGTTCGAGACAAGCCTGGCCAACATGGTGAAACCCTGTTTCTACTAAAATACAATAATTAGCTGGACATGGCGGCGGGCACCCGTAATCCCAGCTACTTGGGAGGCTGAGGCAGTAGAATTTCTCGAACCTGGGAGGCAGAGGTTACAGTGAGCAGAGATCGTGCCATTGCACTTCATTCAGCCTGGGCACAAGGACGAAACTCAGTCTCAAAAAAAAAAAAAAAAACAGGGGGGGACCTCTTGTTCCAGCATAAGATGGACTAGACACCTCTCACTATCTTCATCTATAATGTGAAAATTATATTACTTAATACTAAGTTTATAGGACTGTGGTGTGACTAATGCATGTATGAGCTAATGTATGTATGGTACTTAGCACAAGTTCTGACATAAAATGCACATATTCAAAAACGTGAGTGCATCTCCCTTATTTACCTTCGTATTCATGGATAGTCAACATAAATACCTTGTGTTTTCAGTCCAAAGCTCTGTTCTGCCAATATTCTTTTCTGCAAATCTTTAAACACTGCAAAAATATCACACACACCCTATAAATATGTATAGTTATTATGCATCAAAAAAATTGTTTTGATCAGCTAAGTTAGCAGGAAATTTTTAACAATCAAGTTTCAATATTAAATGTATTATTCCATGTGTGGAGAAAGATACAAAATATATTTTTACTAGTATATGGAGAGAGAAAAAGAGAGAGAGAGAGAGAAGAATATAATTCAAAATATTAATAGTGATGATTTCCAGAAGTAGGATAAAGGGGCACTATAACTTTTTCTCTATCATAAATTTCTGTAATATTTTGATTTTTATAACAAGCATATATTACTTTTGTAATTAATAAAACTAGTCTTTGAAAGAGTAAAAAATACAATATTTAAACAAATGTGGATTAAAAAATACAAACCAACACTTATAGCATGGAAATTAAATTGAAAGATAACATGAAACTACAGAGAAAGATAACATGCTGATGCTAGATTTAGGAACCCAAAAAGATTTCATCAAATTCTAATTATGGGCTGAATCCAAATAGAATTTAACATAGATAAATCAAAAATCTCGAGCACAAGTTCAAAAATATAGAGGCACATACATAGCCTTTTGAGGGTTTAATTTTCTACGAGACTCATAAGAATCAACAATCTGTGTGTACTTTAATGCACACTAAAAAGAAACATGTTTTTAAGGCACATGTACTACTTTAAGTCATCAAAATATGGAGATGGCCCAAAATTATTCTACCTAATCTGTATTACTGAGTATAAAGTACCAGAACAAGGAAGATTAATCTATTTTAGCTCTTCTGAGCTAATGAGAATAAACTTAAACATAGTTTTGAGTGTCTGAATGAATGAGATTTTGGAACACTAGATTCAGCGCTGATGAGAGTATGTAAGAGGATGGGAGGATTCAATACAATGGCAGATGAACTCTAGTCAGAATCTCTAAGGAGAGGGATGGCTTGTGTGAGACATCTTAATTGACCTCATATATTATGCTGAAAAGAAATTAGACATTTTTCTATATGCCCTAAGGAATAGCACAAATAACAATTAATATAATTTTCTGAGAACTAGATTTCATTTCAATTTAATAAAAAGTAATTTTTTATCAATTGTATCTATTATGAAATTAAATAGACTATCATTTTTTAAAAAGTTCAATTCACTGGGGGTTATAAAACAAAAGCAGTAGGGTTTTCTCTCCTAAGAAATGGCCTCCAGTAGCCGGGCGTGGTGGTTCAAGCCTGTAATCCCAGCACTTTGGGAGGCTGAGACGGGCGGATCACGAGGTCAGGAGATCGAGACCATCTTGGCTAACACGGTGAAACCCCGTCTCTACTAAAAATACAAAAATCTAGCCGGGCGAGGTGGCGGGCGCCTGTAGTCCCAGCTACTCCGGAGGCTGAGGCAGGAGAATGGCGTAAACCCGGGAGGCGGAGCTTGCAGTGAGCTGAGATCTGGCCACTGCACTCCAGCCTGGGCGACAGAGCAAGACTCCGTCTCAAAAAAAAAAAAGAAATGGCCTCCAGTGAACCTTTCAAAAGTCTATTATTTTATGATATGGGTTTTATTTTTAGTCCCATCATCTGGGATATTCAATAAACATATATACTCTGAAATGTTAGCTTAGAGTAGGGGGAGAGATGGATTTGATAGATCGGGTCTGAGATCCCCACCACTACCATACATTTTGCTTACATTTATTTCTGATGTTTTAAAATTGTTAATCTGTCACCTAACAAATTATAATAATTCTAACAATGGCTAACATGTATTAAGTATTTACTATGTGCTAAGCACAATGTAAATTTCCTCCACTGACTTTTTTAATTTAATCCTCATAATAACTTCAGTCCTTTAACTTATTGTACTTCTAACCATAGTCAGTGTTATTGCTACAGCTGTTTTACAGATGAAGAAAAAAAGAAAATAAGTAATATTATTATACTCATTCTCTTGATGGTGCTCCTTGGGACCCAGAATAAATGTCTAATGTCTCTTTGGCAGACTATATGAGGTTAATTACACAATGTCACAATTCAGCAACATAAGCAATAGTTGGAATATCAACAGGCCTACTCAAGACACAAACTCCAAAGTTGAAGTTTTTCACTTTTATGTATTTTAGGTATAAAAAACAAAGGCACTGAGAGAATCACCAAAAATTTTTCTGCTACTGGAAATTTAAAAAAGAAAAATTTAACATTCAAAGGAAATAATAATTATTGAATTATCAATACATATGTATTTTTTTCTTATATTAATTACTACTGATAAGTGTTGGTGGATAGAAAACAATATTGCAGCAAGATTGACTATGATTTATTGAAGATGGGCATCTTTGATTTATTTGTAGTTCATGGTTGACTAATGTCAAAATCCTAACCTACTTTAACAGTTTTTAGCCAATAAAATTCCACGACAGTATTCAATTCCATAAATAGCTCAACACTAAACTAACTTTCCAAGGTTATTGCTGTTTGGTCTAGTTTAAATTTGCATTTGCTAAGTACTTTTAAATGATAAGGTGTCCAAGGCACTCACTTTAAAATACTGATGAAAATATTGTCCTATTCTGGAGGAGCTCAGAGTCTTCAGGAATCACAAATAGACAGTGAGACTGCATCATCAAAATGAAGAAAGCAATAAGATAGAGGTAAGTCCAAAGTATAAAGGGAAGCACAAGAATAAAAATTGTATTAGTCAAGCCATCGGTTACATGTAACAAATTAAAAAAAATAAATCTCCAATTCATTAGGAAATTAAGTTTTGTGGGAGAGTATTAGAATTCTGAAGTAAAACAAACAATCAGAAGAAAAAAAAAATCAGGAACCAAAGCCATTCTGTGTGTATTAGGGACTGAAAAGGGAAGGCAGTAATTATTAGAACTCTATCTCTCCATCTGTTGTCTCTGATGATTGTCTTTAATTTCTCCTAATGCAAGGCTTTTTTCATCTTACCAACTCAGTAGGCAATAGGATCTTCTGTCTTCAGTTCCTGTTAGAATAACTTTGGTAAAGGACTCTGCCAAGTCCCTTCTACAGTGAGAATGTCTAGAGCTGTAGCAGAAGTGAGATATAGGGAAGAATACTGGGCAGATAAAAATCATTGCCACCATAGACATTATTCCCAAGAGGTAAGCTCAGAAATCCTCAGAAAAAAGGACTAAGAAGTCTTAAAAATTAGTAAAATTCAGCCAAATCTTAAGCTAAAAGGGTAAAATAATAATAATTTTTAAAAGCAAAGATATCTCAGCAAGAATCAACCTGAAATATAGCCAAGGTATAGTTTGAAGTGGGGATTATAGAGGAAGTTGAAGCTGAAGTGTCAGGTAAGGGTCAGGTCATGGAAAACCTTGTACACTATGCCCCAAATCAAAGATAATTGATGAGACTGCATGACTCAAAAATCTAATTTTTAAATTTCCAATTCTGCCTAAGATTTAATGAGCTAGTGCACATTATGTCCCTCACAGGCAAGATTTCTTTCTTAGCAAAACCCACACCTTTGTCATTTATTCACCACCCCCTGCTCTTCCTCCACCGTCCATTTGTCATCAGCTTTGATGGTGTCATATATTTGTATGGTAACAAGCTTAGGGCCACACAACAATGGTGGCAACTCAGAGACTTTTCTTCCTGGCAGGGTTTAGCTGCTTCAATCAGTTTTCTCTCAACCATCTCATTTTAGCTGAGGGCATAAAATTCACTGAGTTTGACAATCCATTCTGCAAGCTCTCACTTGAACTCTATTCATCATTTTATTCAAGGAATTGCCTAGGAAAGAAGTATTTCTTGAGGCATGTATAGAGTTGGGGCCTATTATAAATTAAAAGGAATTAGTGGGAAAATTAATTTGTTTCAGTTGCATTAGAAATCCACAATTGTGTTTTATGCATCCTTTCAAACTCAGCCTCCCTCTACCTTACAATTAATATTTTAGAATCTTTATCGCAGAGTGTACACCCATCACAGGAAAACTGTGCCATTCTTTCTTTTGAAATTTTTTTGTTCACATGCCAAACACTGCTGTGTAGCCTTCTCAGGGGAATTCTATTTCAGCTCCAGAAAGTTGTTAACATAAGACTGAGCCTGTACTGTGACCTTATTATGACAGCTTGTTCAAAACTACAAAAGACAAAGGACAGGAAAAAGTTTAGAAATTGTGTCTGTTACATACACACATAGTCTGCACAATATGTTAAGTTTAGAAATGGTGGAGACTACAGTCCTAGAAGAAAACCAAAGCAGTCAACCATTCTCTACTCCTTTCAGCCATTTCAATAGTCTGTAGCTCTTCAGTATCAAAAATAAATCTAACTGTTAAAATGCAGGGAAGGATGGCAACTATTCAGGCAGAAAAGATAGCCTACTAAAATATTTAACCATTTGAAAACAGAAGCCCAAATAATATAAATACATTTTTAAAACCATATGAAATTTATAAACATTGTTTTAAATGGTGAAAAATCAAAATTAATCAAAATAACCAACAAGGAGGAGATAATTATGTGGTACTCAGGAAATGCTTTAGGGTTGCTAAAAATGACACAAATAAAAGTTTACAATCCAGCAATGACACACTTATATGTAAAAAGTAAAATCAAACATTATATATACAATAGGGTCATATTATATACATAAAATGCATAGAGAAAAGGTTTTAGATGGAATGCAGATACTTTTCATCGTTTTTCTTTTTCATGTTTCCAGATATTTTTTCATGAGTATTTTTTACAATAAAAAATATAAAAAACTGGTACAACTATATTTGAAGAGCAGTTTGTCAAAATTTGTTAAAGGTGAAGATGTCCATGTCCTACACCTAATAAGTTTATTCCTGGGTATAAAACCAAAAGAAATCTTTACGACTGAACACAAGCAGACAAGTACAAATAGGTTCCTTATAGCATTAACTAGCTGTGAAAGAACAGAGAATAAACTTTGTGGTTTTTTTGTTTTTGTTTTTCTGAGACAGAGTCTTGCTCTGTCACCCAGGCTGGAGTGCAGCAGCACGATCTCGGTTCATTGCAACCTCCGCCTCTCGAGTTCAAGCAGTTCTGCTGACTCAGTCTCCCGAGTAGCTGAGACTACAGGCACGTGCCACCATGCCTGACTAAATTTTGTATTTTTAGTAGAGATGCAGTTTCACCATGTTAGCCAGTCTGGTCTCGAACTCCTGGCCTCCCAGAGTGCTGGAATTACAGGCGTGAGCGAACGTGCCCAGCCAAACTTTGTTTATTTAAAACCACACTAAATTCAATAAACCAGAACTGAATGTAGAAACACAGGTAAATCTCAGAAGCATAATGTTGACCAAAAAAAAAAAAAAAAAAGATCAAGTTGAAGAAAGTACATATAGTATGATATCTTAATAAAGTTTAAGACATCTGTATTAGTCCATTTCACACTGCTGATAAAGACGTAACCAAGACTGAGCAATTTACAAAAGAAAGATGTTTAATTGGATTTAGAGTTCCATGTGGCTGGGGAAGTCTCACAATCATGGTGGAAGGCAAGGAGGAGCAAGTCACATCTTACATGGATGGCGGCAAGCAAAAAAAATGAGAGAGAGCTTGTGCAGCGGAATGCCTCTTTTTAAAACCATCAGATGTTGTGAGACTTATTAACTATCATGAGATAGCACAGGAAAGACTTGCCCCCATGATTCAATTACCTCCCACCAGATCCCTCCCAAAACACATGGGAATTCAAGATGAGATCTGAGTGGGGACGCAGCCAAACCATATCCACATCCTTGTACAACTCAATAGTAAAAAAACATATAACCCATTTTAAAAATGAGGCAAGGATTTAAATAGACATTTCTCTAAATAAGATATACAAAAGTCAACATGTATATGAAAAAATCCTCAGCATTAATCATTAAGGAAATGCTAATTAAAACCACAATAAGACACCACTTCATGCCTGTTAGGATGACTGTTATCAAGAAAACAAAGATAGCAAATGTTAGTGAGAATGTGGATAAACTGGAACCCTTGTGTATTGTTAGAAATGTAAAATAGTGCAGTCACCATGGAAAGCAGCATGTGAAATCATCAGAAAATTTTAAAATAGAGCTATCATATGATCTACCAATACCACTACTGACTATACACCCAAGATAATCAAAATCTGGATATCAACGAGATATCTGCACTCCCATGCTTATTGCAACATTGTTCATAACAGCAAAGATATGTAAACAACCTGAGTGTCCATCAACAGATGAATGGAGTTTTAAAATGTGATTTACACATACAATGGAATATTATTCAGCCTTAAAGGGAAAGAAATCCTGCAATATGAGACAGTATGGATGAAACTGGAGGATTATGCTAAATGAAATAAGCTAAGCCAGTCACAGAAAAACAAATATTCCATAATTATATGAAGTGTCTAAAGTAGTCAAAACCCATAGAAACAGAGTGGACTGGTAGTTGCCAGGGACCGGGGGAGGAGATATGAGAAGTTACTGTTGTTCAATTATAAAGGGTCAGTTTCATAAGATGAATAAATTCTAGAGATCTGCTATATATACAATGTTGTGCCTTTAGTTAACAAGACTTGGCAATTAAAAATTATTTACTGCAATAAATAATATATATATTTTTTTGAGACAGAGTCTTGCTCTGTTGCCAGGCTGGAGTGCAGTGGCACGATCTCGGCTCACTGCAATCTCCGCTTCCTGAGTTCAAGCAATTCTTCTGCTTCAGCCTCCCAAGTGGCTGGGATTACAGGCTCTCGCCACCATGCCCAGCTATTTTTTTTTTTTTTTTTTTTTTTTTTTTTGTAGAGACAGGATTTCACCATGTTGTCTGGGATGGTCTCCATCTCCTGACTTCATGATCCACTCACCTCAGCCTCCCAAAGTGCTGGGATTACAGGCGTGAACCACCACGCCTGGCCAATACTTTTTTTAATTACAAAAATAAAACATCACTGTCTTAGATCCTGCTGCTATAACAAATTTCATAGACTAGGTGACTTAAACAAAAAACATTTATTTCTCACATTTCTAAAAACTGGGAAGTTCAAGAAAAGGTGCCAGAAGATTTGGTGTCTAGTGTGGGCCCACCTCCTGACTTAAAGACAGCTACAAAGGCTGTGGCCTCACAAGGTCCCGAGATAGAGTACTGTCCTCAGTGTCCTCACATGGTCCTGAGAGAGAGTTCTGGTCTCATCATTCCTTCATAAGGACACAAGTTCCATCATGGGCTCCATCTCATGACCTCATCAAAACCTAATAACCTCCCAAAGGCCACACCTCCAAATATCATCATACTGGGGATTAGGGCTTCAACATATGGAATTGAGGGGGACATTAAACATTCAGTCTATAGCAATCACAAAGAATGCTATATATTGTCTATGCATGTTTATATTTATAGTAAAAGTGAACAATACCAAATTCAAGATAGTAAAAACATCCAGGGGGAAAGGGAAAAGATTAGATCAGGGAGAGATATATAGACTTCGTCTATTGTTTCTATTTTTCTTTAGATTTTTAAAATTAAAAGCAAAATAAAATGGTAAAAATTGGAAAGACTACGTGGTGGGAATTTGGATCATTACTATATGTACCTCTTGTTTAATATGCTTGAAATATTTCATAATGACAAATGAACTATTTTAATATGGGGAATAAAAATTAAATTTTATTAAAAAGTAGCAAATGTTCATATTATTTTACACATAATGAAATTACCATATTTTTGTATACCACAGTTTGTTGTGCACAAGAGCTTAAAAGTAGTTTTACTTATGTGTTTAAATGGTCAGAAATGAGAGGAAACAGAAACACATTTGAACACTGAGAGAAAACAAATAGTAAGTTGCAAATTACTAAGTGAAAAAAAAAAAAGAAAATGGGAGTCTGAGTAACTTTTAAATCTGGAATGTTTAATTACCCAGAAGGCCAAATAGGGTGTGTTTGTGGGTACAGACTCTGTACGGTGTTGGTGCTGTTAGGGATTGAATTATAGCTCTGTTACTTAGTTATGCAACTGTGGGCAACTTACATATTCTGACTAGGTCTCTGTGCTTTTGTTTCCTCATTTGTCAATTGTAGAGAATATGAATAATTACTTCATAAGCTAAATGTGAGAAAAAAATGAGCTAATACATATAAAATTCTTAGAAATGTGGCAACCACCTTTATCATTCAGATATTAACTCAAAGTTCACTGCCTCAGAGAGAACTTACCTGGGAATCCAGTATAAACCCCCATTCACTCTGTATCACATCATCCTGTATTATCATCTTTATAGCACTAAACATTTTCTCATAGAATTTTTGTATGCTTGTTTGTTTATTTTGCATTACTACCCTCCTTCCAATATAGTACAAGCTTCATGAACGCAGGGCCTTTCCGTGTCTTCTTCACCACTCTATTACCAGGACCTGGGTCAGCACCTGGCAAAAATATTTATTAAATGAAGCATTAGGGGCACACTTCTAACAGTGAAGGAGTCTTGATAAATTTGAATGTCTATCCTTGGATATTCTTCCAGATGTTGTGAAAGTCAGATATATCAATACAGATTTGGTGTAAGCCATAACTCATGTGAAGCCATTCAATGCCTCCTAGACCAGCCGCCCCTTCAACAGAAACAGTTTCCACTCACAGCCACTACTAAAGTAGTAGAACTATTATAATGTAGGGGTTTGGATCCAGACCCTAAGAGAGGGTTCTTGGATCTCACGCAAGAAGGAACTCAGTGCGAGTCCACAGGGCAAAGTAAAAGCAAGTTTATTAAAAAGGTAAAGTGGTGAAAGGACAGCTACTCCATAGGCAGAGTGGGACATTCCCAAAAGTAAGAGGAGGAACACATCTACCCTAGGTACAATGCTTGTATATATGGGGAGATGTGCTCTGCTACAAGGGTTTGTAATAAAAGATTGATTTTTTTAATTACTATATTTTGCAAGAATCAATATTATTATCTTTAAAGCAATATTAGGAATGCCTTTGTTTCCAGATATTGGGATATCTGG
Source organism: Colobus angolensis palliatus (assembly GCF_000951035.1). NCBI lineage: Eukaryota > Metazoa > Chordata > Mammalia > Primates > Cercopithecidae > Colobus > Colobus angolensis. Next base: position 2,058,114 of record NW_012114500.1, on the reverse strand, counting down.
ACACTCCTGTGTCTCGGTCTGTTTAGTAAACATTATTAATTTGTTCCCTTAACCATAAACATCTAGAGGCTAGGAATGCCTAACCTCCTGAGAATGCAGCCCAGCAAGTCTCAGCCTCATTTTCCTAGCCCTCACTCAAAATGGAGTCGCTCTGGTTCAAATGCCTCTGACAGAACTAACCATCCATGTTGTAACATATGAACCTGTCTTCCAGCAAAAGCTAATTGGACTAGGAATGAACAAAGGGTGCTCCAAATGTTAGCTGTGCTTAGGCAATCATATTCTCTCAAGAGAATCTGAAAAAAATTCACAGAGACAGTTGTCGATTAATGGTGGTTTTTGAAGCTAAATGTTCATGATGTAGTGACAGAGTCTAGAGACCATGTTGAGCCAGGTACATTATGAGTAAGCAAAAAAGAGAGATGAACAGAACATTAGGCAAAGCAGAAATAAGAAAGACCACATGGTTCTAGAGAGCTAATAAGACTGAATTAACTTCCTGGCTCCCAATTCTACTACAATATAAAATGTGAACTTTGCCTTGGGATCATGAAGATCCTCTGCATTGCATGATAAGATCCTGTATTTTGCTAGTGTAAAAGACTGACTATTTGCAACAAAATAACTTTGACTGGAATGCTATTGAAATTTACATATTTTTATTCGAGAGTAAATGTGATCCAAATTTATAGAATCAAGGTGACCTGTTAAGAAACAGTCAATGAAGAGTAATCAAGTGTGTAAGCCAAATCAAATCAATATGCAACTCTTACATTATGAATGTACTCATAGAAGGGGGAATCATGGTGAAGTCAAATGGGCATGAAAGTCCTTAGAAGTGGGTACCATGTCCTCACCTTTTCTAGTCCCTTTACATTACTCAGCAAAGTTGAAATTCTTCCATGTTTTTCCCTTTTTCTCTTGTATGCCTATTTTTCTATAGGAGATGAGATTTGCTTTGATCTTTGCTGCAACAGAAAATCTTAAACCAATGGTACGAGCACAGCACAGCAATTATAACTCAAGGTAGTTTCATTCTACTAGTTTGTGTTTCTCTGCGTAACAAAATGGTTAATTTCCAAGAAATGTGATGAGTATAGAGTGTAAATCATTGTGAGAACTTAAATTTAAAGACATCAACACACTCCTTTAAATATAAAAAGTAAAAGAAGCCTGAAAAATTGCTTCCTTAGAAACTGAGAAAGTAATTCTGGAAAGTCACAGTCTATTTTCCAAAAGGAATGAAACAGAAAAACAATAGGTTTAGCATAAGGATGAAAATGGAATGCCAAGGGCTATTTATTTTAAAGGTACAGAATATTATGGAATAGTCAATAAAATATGAATGAAAATTGTCCGAGTTTCACTCTGAATCATGCCAATAAAAACTTGGCTGACTGAACATTATTCCCTGTCATACAGATGTGAAAATGTGGAAGACATACAATAAATTTTTTGTGTGTAGATCTGGACCCTGAGTTCCCAGGAGCATCGGAATTCTTCCCTGACTCAGTTATCTCTCTGCTTTCCAGCGCTGTGTTATCCAGAGAACACAAATAATCAACCGTTGTTAAGAAAACAACATTTGCTTCATTATGCAGTAGAAAGTGTAAGTTCTTTCAAAAGTGCTTAAAAATTTAAACATACTAACAAGGTTTGTCTTTTGTCTCAAAAGTGTATGTTATTATAAATTATGACTTTCAGGAACATGACTCATTTGAATGAAAAAAACAAACAGCATACTATATTGAGAGTTTTGAACTGACTCCCACGCCTACCTTGACTGGGTTGATTAGGTACAATGAAGTAGAAGTTCAGGACACACATAGCTTTTTCCAGTATTCCAAAGTTTGTTCCTGATCTCCCAGAGTGCAACAGGCTAAAAAGGCAAAATGTTTTTTATGTCATCACTTACATCCTCAGTAAAATGCCTCAGTAAAATGTATTTAAAACGTTCTGGAGAAGAGGTGCTAGGCAAATCCCAAATATGATTGGTACTTAAGCTGAGTAGAGTAGAACTATTTTTAAAGGTTGGCTTTCAATCAAATCTTTGCCCATAAATAATAGAGATGCTTGACTTGCCTTGTAGAAGATAACCAAATCAAAGAGTAGCTTTATTTAGAATACAGTAGCTACAGCTTGCTTCAGCAAGTTTTAAAGACTTTCTTCTCCTTTCCATCAAATAACCCCTAAAGTGTCATATTCTTGTTAGTTTCCCAAGCAAAAGCAAGAAATACTCTATTAAAAATTTTATAGCTGAGTAAACCAAGTCCCAAAGCACAATAAAAAGTACAGCAAAAGGAACAATAAGTTTTCACAGTCACTTTATAAAATAAGTTTATTTCAGGTTATTTTCAGGCTATCTTTAAAATAAAAATTGATTTGTGACCAGAATTGATCCAAATTAGGCTCCCAACCTTTCTCTGTTTAGGCTATTACATTGCTTCATAGGTTGCCTTCGATAGAAAAGTCATAGTTATTCTTCAAAAACCTAAGACTTAATTAGGTTTTTAAAGGCCTTTTGTGTCTAACCAAAACTATCAGATTATTTTCCTGATAAAAATGTGAACTTGTTGCATTTTGATTTCATTCAGAATCTCTCTCAATAGAGGTTATGGGGAGGGAAAGATTCAACTCCTCAATTTTAGCTTCCCAGGAACCAAATGAAGCCAGGCACATTCATTTATGGTCTCTTCTATGCACTGGCCTTTGTCATAAACCAACTGAATCTTATAACATAATTCCTCAATTAGACAACATCAGCAATTGTAGAAAAAAAAATTGTTTGCTTAATAAAAACTTTCCAAGTAATTTACATATCAATAGAAGGTATATTTAATCTCAGAAGTTGTGAAGATCTGCATTACAGCCAGGAAGAAGATTTCAGTTCCCAGATTCTCTTAATAAAAACATTGCCTAGAAGGAGCTCCTAACTCAGAGAACCTGTTAACATCTGTATTATCTTCAAGTACAGATGGTTCAAAATATTAAAAATATAGAAAACTAGGATATTGTGAAGTGTTGACTCCTTGAAATATTATCAAAGCAACTTTTGATAAGATAAAACTGAGTTTAATTTTACCATGGTAAAGGAAGCCACTACCTTAGCAAAGTCATAGTTGTATCTCAGAGAAGAGAGTACAAAGTTAGGATATTTGTGGGGTTTTAGACTCTGGTTTAAGGTGGGTCTTTCAATCCTTGAGCTTAGTTAAATTTTGTAAAAATGTGTTAGTTTAGTATTGATGTGTCCAAAGACAAGGCTTTTCAGGCAAGTTCAAAGAGTCTTGGGGACTAAACAGTCATTAGAACCTATCTACTTAAGAGTTAAATAGTTTGATGTTCATTTAAATAAATTCTTCAGGATGTTCCTGGAATAAGCAATAAAGTTACTTGCAACTTTTGTCTTCCCAGGCAAGAGTTTCTTGGAAATTGGAAACAGTGGAAGAGTAAAGTCACATTAATGTAGACAGAAAGCTGCATAGGTGCAAATGTTTCAGTTCTCAAGGTCCCTGAAAGCAATAACCATACAATATATTATAGTACTGGGACAAAATATATCAGCTAGGATACGTTCAAGTAAAGCTGGTTGTATAATAATAAAAATTATTATTATATTATATTATATTATTTTATTATTATATATTTTATTATATATTATTATATATAATAAAAATTAAATTATTATTACTGTGAATGTCTGTGGCTTCACTCCTGAAGTCAGTGAGACCATGAACCCACCAGAAGGAAGAAACTCCAGACATATCTCAATATCTGAAGGAACAGACTCTAGACACACCATCTTTAAGAACGGTAACACTCACTGCAAGGGTCCGTGGCTTCATACTTGAAGTCAGCGAGACCAAGAACCCACCAGAAGGAAACAATTCCAGACACACTTATGGAAGGATACTTAGGCTGTGAGGAAGTGTGCTCTTCGGATGATTCCCAAGAGGAAGGGTTAAAAGGAAGGGGACAACAGGGATAGGAGAAGGGTGTGGGACAGCAGCTGCTTTTTTCTTGTTTTTGGTTTTATCCTTCTGATATTTTAACATTAGGCCTAGGGGATAATTAGGGGGAATATTGTGGCTAGATTTATCCTTTTTATCTCTTACCTTACTTGGGGTAGTTTCCATTTTAATAGTTTTAGAGTGAGCCTCAATTTCCCTTAGTGAAAACTTCTTGCCTTTTGGGGTGAGGCTCAATTTCCCCTACTGGAAATTCCTCACCTCTTTTTAACTTCCAAGACACCTCAACCAAGGAATACTTCACCGCCCCTGCGGCTCTTCCTGCCTTGGTATATCCCGACCAGGAATACTTTACCACCCCTGAGGCTTTTCTTACCTTGGTTCTGACCAAGAAATACCTCACCAGCCCTGCAACTTTTCTTACCTTGGTTCTGACCTCCAAGGAAATACTTTGCCACTTTTGCAATGGTGGCCTGTTCATGGAGTTACCTGGTCACCACGGTATGTGATGATCTTTTCCCCCAAGTTGTTGGTCTGTTTCTTCTTGTGTTGTTGAGAGTCTGGGTTCATTTGTCACATCAGGTGGGTCTCAATTCCTTACCCCTGAGGCCTCCACAAGGAGGCAGTGGGGTGTGCTTCCTCATGGGAGAGGTCTAGAACCTCCCCAGAGAAGAATGGGAATACCAGATGAGCCACCAAATTGTTAGAAATAAATTTTCAGTGCTGCAAAAAAAAAAAAAAAAAAAAGCACTCACACACGGTATAGCAATTAAGAACACAGATTAGACTAGCTAGACCATGTATTCAAATCCTGGCTGTGCTACTTACTAACTGAGTAAATATTGAGTTACATCAGAAATAGATTTTCAGTGCCACAAAAGAAATAACACTCAAACATAAATTTAATTTTCTCAGCAAGGCAATTTTCCTTCTATAGAAGGGTGTGCCTCACGAATGGAGCAATGGTGAGAGCACACCTGAACAAGGGAGGAGAAGGAGTTCTTATCCCTGATGCAGGTAGCCCCTACGCTGTGTCGTTCCCCTACTGGCTAGGATTGGACTGAACAGTCTAAGCTAATTCCAATTGGCTGTTTTAAAGAGAGCAGGGATATGAGCTAGAGTGACGAGGTGAGTAGTGTTGTGGGAAGGACAGTTACAAAACAGGTGGCTCAGGATGACTCAGGTCAGAGCAGGTAATAGAAGCTAGGAGGAGGTTGTTTACTGAAACTAGAAGCAAGGAGATGAAGAGAACAAGGAAGTTAAACTTTAAAACAAAGAACAAGGAACAGCAGAGCTGAACATACTGATACATTGGTTCTTTGAAGAAGATCTCAGAACTCATTGTACTTAAGAATTTACAGGCTAAAATCTTTGAAGAGGAATTTATTATATCCTGCAGTTATTTAACCAATCTGTGCATCAGTCACCTAATCTGTAATATGGGGAAAATAATAGTCATAATACAATAAGTCATTATGAGGAAAAATGAGCTAATAAACATGAAGTAGTTTGAATAGTACCGTTTCAACACTACTATTGTAGTCAGCAAACTACAGCCTGGAATCATTGCCTGTTTTTGTACAACCTGTGAGCTAAGAATGGTTTTTATATTTTTAATCATTTTTATAAAGTCACAGCAAAAATAATATTTTGTAACGTGTAAAAATTACATACAATTAAAATTTCAGTGTTCATAGTAAAATTTTGTTAGGATACATACCTGTTCATTTGCTCATTTATTGTTTATGGAAGGTTTTGCTGCAATAACAGAATTCAATGATTGCAACAGAGATTATAGATAATATGGCTTGGTTTTACAGGAAAAGTTTGCTGACTCCTGCTATTACAGATACTACTGCCTGTGGTCTGCTCAGATTCCATTGCTTTACCAGTTCTGTGCACCCTTTCCCTGCTCTGTATTTGTACTACAAATTATTTCACTGTGGTTCTCTTTGGAGGCTGCCCTTGAGCTATTATAACTACTTTGACTGCAGACACAGAGGTCTGAAAATACCTAGGAGTTTATATTTCCCTCATTCGGATATGACCTGAAGCCAATAGCTAAATTGTATGAGAATATAGCTCCCTTGCCTCAAGTTGGAATAAATTCTGAGGGATAATTTATACTTCATAGATAATTTTATACTTCAGATACTTTTTATTGGGAAATGGCTTATTTTTCAGTCTTCTACTTATCTTTCAGCATAGCACAGTATCCTGCCATGCCATGGAGGTCACCAGATTAATTTTTTCCCATTGCTTCTATCTTTTTCCTTAAAAAAAAAAAAAAAAAAAAAAAACTTGTAAGAAGGAAAATACTAAATTGGGTACAATATTTTTTTGCTTTTTTTTTTTTTTTTTTGAGACAGAGTCTTGCTCTGTCACCCAGGCTGGAGTGCAGTGGCATGATCTCAGCTCACTGCAAGCTCTGCCTCCCAGGTTCATGCCATTCTCCTGCCTCAGCCTTCCAAGTAGCTAGGACTACAGGTGCCTGCCACCACATCTGACTAATTTTTTGTATTTTAATAGAGACGGGGTTTCACCGTGTTAGTCAGGATGGTCTCTATCTCCTGACCTCATGATCCACCTGCCTCAGCCTCCCAAAGTGCTGGAATTACAGGCATGAGCCACCGTGCCTGGCCGGGTACAGTATTTTTTTAAAAAGTTTTCATTGCTTAGAAACAAGAACAACACATTTTGATGTCTCCTGTTTTTACTACAGTTGCTCAGAATTTGCTGGTTAACAATTTAATGCTTATGGTTTGGTGATCTAGATATGAGTTTTCTTTCTCCAGGTTGAGTTATTGAGCAATTTTTGACTGTCCATTATATACCAGGATCTATGATAACCACTGAGAACACAGTGAATGTAAGATGACCCAGACATTAAAAATTTCACACTTTTGTGAGGAACTTGCAATTTCATATGCCACTAGAGAAGGGAATGAACCTTCCACTATATTTCAAATTTTGGGAGTGCTAACCACAGGGATGTACTGAATAAATACTCGCTAAATGTAATTATATCTCATCATTCTCAAAAGTGGAAATCTATTCAGCCAAGAAGCAACTGAATTTCATACATAATTTCTACTAAAGAAATTATTGGCACATAGCTCAACATGATATAATGTCACAAGAAATGGGCACCAGGCTGAAAACTTGAAGTCCTGACTCTTTCTTTCCACTTTATTAATGATTTCCTAGATCACTTTAGATAATTATTTTTATTCTCTAAACCTCAGTTTCTTTAACTATAAAATTAAGAAGCCAGATTAGATTATTTATAAGGTTTGTTTCAGCTCTGAAATACTGATTCTTCTGAACTCTTAAATTATTTAGCAATGCCCGACTTCTCATGAAATAATAGACTTTATTTTAGGGCCCTATCCAATATTATTATGTGAATTAAACTACAGATTTTTTCAATGTGATAAACTTTATTGTTGAGGCAGAACCAATATGTCCCATGATTTATTCCTTTTACAGTCTCAGGTGTAAAAATATTCCCCCAATACGTCATTCTTAGTTTTCAGTCTCTCGTTTTTAAAAAATGTTTGCAATTAGTTCTGAAAATATTTACCAATAGTATTCCATCTCAGATTTATAGATAGACCCAAGTTCCAATTAATTTCACAATTTTCTATCCCAACAAATTGCCTCATTTTATCGTTTTGAGTTAATTTTAAGATTTTTCAATTTTGAACACATTCAAACTTGTTCTCTTATTATTAAACCACTTTGCCTCCTTCTGAGGTCCCTAGTCCTCACTACGAATCCTAAGACTAGTAGAGATAGAAAATGTCAGCAACATGGCAGAATAAGATTTTCAAGCACTTACCCATTACCAAAGCATCAATTTGAACAACTACCTATGCATAAAACTATCTTCACACCAGCTAGGAAATCTAGGTGAGAGACTACAGCAACCAGGTAAAACAGAAATAAGGAAAGATGCATTGAAAACTGTACACAGGACAGTTTCACATTACACACACCACCCCTCCCCCCAGCTTGGGCAGCAAAGTGCAAAGAAAAGTACTATCCACATAGGGAAAGAAGAGTCAAGTGAGAAGTCAGCTTTCCCACAGACCCTAGCACCAGGTTAATCATAGTAAATCAGTACCAGGCTGGCCCCTGTAGACTCAGGCTCCAAGCCCACTCCAGCACCAGGCCAACGCCCATGGTCCCAGGGTTGTGGCCTCCCTAGTGCAAGGGGAGGCAACCACAACTCCAGAATCCAGGATATCCCCACTTCAGACCCAGGCTCCAGCCCCACTCCATCACCAGGCGGGCCCTTGTGGAACTAGAACTCAGTCCCATACCACAGACACAAGCACCAGATTTATCCATGCAGACTGAAGCTTCAGGCTCCTACCTGCAGACCTAAGCTCTGCAGACCCAGGCTCCAGGCTGGCTCCTGTGGACTCAGGTGCTAGACCTGCCTTCCCACTGACCCAGGGCCCAGGCTATCCCATCTGAGGACACCAGCAGCAGACTAATCAGTAGAACCCACTAAATGGCTCACATAAAATCTCTGGATAGGCTAACTACTGAAGCCTGTCAGTAAAGACTCTAAGAAGTGCCTACTTATTCAAATGTACAGACATCAAGGCCACTAGGGTCGTAAATAATCAGAAAACAATGACATCACTAGAGGAACAAAATAAAGCACCAGTAACTTATCCTAAAGAAATGAAGATTTACAAATTTCTCAACAAATAATTAAAAATAATAATTTGAAAGTAGCTCAGTAAGCTGTAAGATATCCCAGATAGGCAACCAACAAAACAAGGAAAATAGTAATACTAATGAATAATATGAGAAGTTCAACAAAGAGGTAGAAACTAGAAAAAAAGAACCAAACTATAGTTCTGGAGCTGGAGAACACAACGACTGGGCTGAAAAATTCCCTAAAGAGCTTTAACAGAAGAAAGAATCAGCAAGCAAAAAGACAAGTCATTTGAAAATAACAAGTCAGAAGAATAAAACAAAAAACCAATGTTGCATTTCTACACACTAAAAGTGACTATTTAAAAAAGCGAAACAATCTCCTTTACAATGGCATAAAAAGAATACAACGCTTAAGAATAAATTTAACCAAGCAGTTGAATGATCTGTACACTGAAAACTACAAGATATTTATGAAAGAAATTTTTGAAGACACAAATAGATGGAAAGATATCTCATATTTATGGGTTGGAATAATTAACATTGTAAAATGGCAATTCTACTCAAAGTAATCTACAGAGTCTTGTAATCCCTATAAAAATACAATGATTTTTATAAAAATAGAAAACAATCCTAAAATTCATATGGAACTAGAGAATTCAAATAGCCAAAGCAATCTTGAATAAAAAGAACGAAGTTGGAGGCATCAAACTATCTGATTTCAAAATGTTCTACAAAGTTATACCAATCAAAACAGAATAGTTCAGGCATAAAAAGAGACATATACACATATGGAACAGAATAGGAGAGCTCAGAATTAAATCCACATTAATGGCCAATTTATCTTCAACAAATATGCAAAGAACACACAATAAGGAAAGTCTCCTCAATATACTGTGCTGGGAAAACTGGATATCCATAGTCAAAAGAATGAAATTGGAATCTTATACCATAGACAAATATAAACTCAAAATGAATTTAAGACTTAACTGTACAATTGCGAGAATAAAATATAGGGGAAAGCTTATTTACATTAGGATAGGCAGTAACTTTTTTGATATGACACCAAGGCACAGGCAGCAAAAGCAAAATAGTAGAGAAATGGGAATGCACCAAAGTAAGAAGCTTCTGTACAACAAAGTAAACAACAGAGTGAAGACACAACCTAAGAAATGGGAGAAAATATTTACAAGCCATACATCTGATAATGGGTTAATAGCTAAAAATATAGAAACTCAAACAACTCAATAGCAAGATAACAAATAACTCTATTAAAAAGTGTGCAAATAACCTGAATAGACTTTTCTCAGAGGAAGACATACAAATAGTCAACAAGTGTATGAGAAGATGCTCAATATACCTGATCATACAGGAAATACTAATCAAAACCACTAGATATCACCTCACAATGATTAAAATGGTTAAGATAAAAAAGACAAAAGAACAAGTATTGGCATGGATGTGGGGAAAAGGAAATCTTGTATACTGTTGACAGAAATGTAAATTGCTATAGCCATTATGGAAAACAGTGTGTATTTTCCTCAAAATATTAAAAATAGATTGCTATATGATTCAATAATCTCACTTCTGAGTATATATCCAAAGAAAGTGAAATCAGTATCTCAAAGCACCGCCATGTTCAACACAATATTATTCACAAAAGTCAAGATATAGAATCAACCTAATGCCAGTCAACAGAAGAATGGACTACAGATATACAAACACACACATGCACACATGTATATACTCACATATATAATGAAATATTATTTAGTATTAGCATTGAAGGAAATCTCATCATTTGCAATAACACAGATGAATGAAGGATGTTATATTTAGTGAAGTAAGCCAAGCACAGAAAGACAAACACCAAATAATCTTGTTTATCTATAGAATCTAAAAAGTAGAACTTACAGAAATCCAGAGTAGAATAGCAGTTGGCAGGGGCTTCGGACTAGGAAAAATCAAGAGAAGTTAATCAAAGGGTACAAAGTAGGAGTTGTTTGCATTTTTCTTGATGCAAATAATTTACTTTTTGGTCTTGCAGACATAGTTGTAGTCATGTAGTTGAGTATTCACCTTATTCTAGTTGTTTTAATGAGAAATTCAGTTTTATGTGATTCTAAATATAAATTTATGTTTAGAAATGTAATATTCATGTTCCTTTTCCCACCTCTGAAACTATGCTTCTTCCCAAAGTCCTTCTTCAATGTAAAGGAAGAGAATTTTCTCACCACCACTACTGATCTCTGTATCATTTATCCACAGTTTTAACATTTATTGGACCCTAAGTACTTGACCTGATTCTAAACTTCGAGAATATAGAGAAAGAAGAGAGGTTTTTTTTTTCTTCTTTTCTTTTAAAGGAGTTAAATAACATTTTGAAGAATAAGTGAAGTCATAAGAGAGAAAATGGAGGCCTGAAGATCAGAAAACACAGCATTCAAGAATCTGCAAGTATTCTAGGATGGCTAAAGCACTGCATCCTCCATAAAATGCATTAAGACTAATCAAATATCAGTGGAATGTGCACAATTTATCTACACAGTTATCATTACTTCCTCTTATTATGCTGGCCCTAATACAGGGCAATATACTTTCTGATGAAAGAAAACAAAATATATTTTTTCCTTTTTAAAAATTTTCACCATTAATCGTTTCCTTTTTTTTTTTTCTTCAGTTTTTAATTTACCACCCAACCCATCATTCTATTTTCCTTTCTTTCTGGGCTCTATTTCAGGTGTCACTGTGTAAGTAGGAGCCAACTGCAAACCAAGCCCAAGGACAATTCTACACTAAAATTCTAGCATTCAGCATTTATGGATTTAGAAGACTAATAACTGAGGTAAAGAGATGAAAAATTAGCTTCACACTCAAATCTCGCAATCAGCACTGTGTGTTATAAAGTCCTGGATATACAAGATTTTTAGGATCATTTTTTAAAGGAATGTGTAAATTGAAAAAGAAAAAGGAAAAGAGAATAATTTGGCCAAGCGCAGTGGCTCATGCCTGTAATCTCAGCACCTTGGGAGGCCGAGGCTGGTGGATCACCTGAGGCCAGGAGTTCTACCAGCCTGACCAATGTGGAGAATCCCCGTCTCTCCTAAAAATACAAAATTAACCCGTCTCTACTAAAAATACAAAAATAGCCAGGGGTAGTGGTTCATGCCTATAAGCCCAGCTACTCGGGAGACTGAGGCAGGAGAATCACTTGAACCCGGGAGGCGGAGGTTACAGTGAGCCAAGATCGCACCATTGCACTCCAGCCTGGGCAACAAGAGCAAAACTCTGTCTCAAAAAAAAAGAAGAAGAAGAAGAATTTTATACTCTTTGTAAAGAAAAAAAGGAAAACACACATTTGAAACTTTTAGAAAGTGATAAAAAAAATTTTTTAATATACATATATAGGCAGAGAGACAGAGAGAGTGCCTGATTTGTCCCCTAACCCCAAAAGGTCCTTAATTGTAGCAGGACTAGCTGCAGACAAAAGCTCTCAGACACCAAGTTGTAGAAGGAAGGGCTTTGTTCAGCTGGGAGCATCGGCAAGCTACTGCCTTAAAATCCGAGCTCCCTGAGTGCACAATTTTTGTCCCTTTTAAGGGCTCACAACATTAAAGATTTCACAAGAAATGGTCGTGATAAATTTGAGAAAGTAGGGGGTACGTGACAGGGGCTGCATGCACCAGTGGTCAGAGAGAAACAGAACAGGGCAGGGAGTTTCACAGTGTTCTTCTATACAATGTCTAGAATCTATGAATAACATTGGTTTCTAACTTATGAGTTGATTTTTAACTACTGGGTTTAGGCCAGGCAGGCCTAGGCCTGGTTTTGGGCCTGGCGCCGGGCTGCCAGTCTTTGGTTTTACTTCCTTGTTTTTTCTTAAAACAGGTACTGAGTATAAAACAATATAAAACAATATGAGAGAGTCTCTCTCTTTGCTCAAATGAGCCAAAAAATATACTTAAACATAAATAATAATTTATCTATAGATACCCATACCCTGAATGATATTATGAATGCATTTGCCTATACACACATACATGCATGTGCGTACCCCTAAATCCTTGCTCTCTGTTGAATGATTAAAGCCTATGAGATGAAATTAGGTTCAATGGTCAGACTTTATTTAGATAGTTAACCATAGACATCCAAATTAAACAGATTCTCCACAATTATCTCTCAAAATTTGCAGAAGAGAGGCACTAATATGAGAGAAGAGCAGAAAAGTGCTGGGAGAAGAAGAGCAGGGTCTCTGGTGAGGGCTCCACCCTCTAACCTGTACCCGCGGACCTAAGTGAGGACAGACACTCCTGTTTCTGTGCCCAAATGTTGCATTTTCCAAGACCACCCTAGCCTGCCATGCCCCCTATCCTGTGCCTATAAAAATCCTGAGACTCTAGTGGCCATGCACACAAGTGGCTGAATATTGAGAGGAACACACCAGCAGAAGAGCACACAGGCAATCGGACATCTAGAAGAACAGAGGAGCAGAAGAGCACACCAACAGGCAACAGTAGACACCAGCAGGCCATGGACCAGTGGAACAATGTGGATGCTGAGGGGAATTTGCCCAGGGTCGTCAGAGCAGAGTCCAGCCATTGAGTGGCTGAACTCCAGGAGAAAACCACCTTCCCACTCCATCCCCGTTGTGGCTCCCCATCCATCTGCTGAGGGCTACTTCCACCATTCAATAAATTCTTGCACTCATTCTCCAAGCCCATGTGTGATCTGATTTTTTCCAGCACACCAAGGCAAGAAGTCTGGGATACAGAAAGCTCTTTGTCCTTGTGTTAAGGCAGAGAGTCTAATTGAGCTGATTAATACAAGTCACCTACAGATGGCAAAACTCAAAGAACACATTGTTAACACACACCTACTGGGGCTTCAGGAGCTGTAAACATTCACCCGTAGACACTGCCATGGGGTCAGAGCCCCACAACCTGTCCATCTCCATGCTCCCCCTAAAAGTTTGAGCTGTGGGGCATCAAATAAGTTAGCCACACCCCCATCATACACCCTGCAAGGGGAATAAGGGAACTTTTCCCATTTCAGCACCATTCACCTTTCCCATCCCTTCCCATTATATATTCTCAATAGAACCATGGCTGCATTCCCTCTTTTCATATTTGTGATGTAATTAATCATCCAAATCAGATACCAACTATAGATAATTGGATCTAGACTTTAGTGAAATATTTAGGTCTGATTCTTTCTCCTTTTCCCCAGTTCTACACATGTATTTTTTTTTTTTTTTTTTTAACTAACAGAATTTTTAACTTTTCATTGGCATCCCTTTGGTCAATTGAAGCATATTCTATAAAGACAGGTACTTACAAGCCAAACCATTCCCTTACTTGTGACAAAGATTCTCTCCTTGTTCAAATCTAGTCAAGATCCTCTGAACCCCTTCCCAGGCCAGACCTTAATATTCAGCTACAAAACTGCAGCCTCTCAGCACAAATGATTTCGTTATTCTCCTGCCCTAACACTAAGAGGCTTGAACAAACACCACCATAGTTTCTGGGGTGACCCAGCCCCCAAACCCCCTTTAAAGTGTCTGCCTCAGAAAGCTCAGTGCTTCCAGGGGAATTTATTGTTTGTTTTACTCACGTCCATGTGAAGAGACCACCAAACAGGCTTTGTGTGAGCAACAAGACTGTTTATTTCACCTGGGTGCAGGTGGGCTGAGTCTGAAAGGAGAGTCAATGAAGGGAGATAGGGGTTGGGCCGTTTTATAGGATTTGGGTAGGTAGTGGAAAATTACAATCAAAGAGGGTTGTTCTCTGGCGGGCAGGGTTTGGGGTCACAAGGTGCTCAGTGGGGGAGCTTTTGAGCCAGGAGAAGCCAGGAGAAGGAATTTCACAAGGTAATGTCATCAGTTAAGGCAGGAACAGGCCATTTTCACTTATTTTGTGATTCTTCAGTTACTTCAGGCCATCTGGATATATACTTGCAGGTCACAGGGGATATGATGGCTTAGCTTGGGCTCAGAGTCCTGACAGTTTGTTGCAGCCAAAACCTGGTAATAGACAGGTCTCTGAATCCTCTCTTAGGGCAGTTACTTTCGAAAGCTTGAAGTTGTAAATATAATACTTTCTTTCCTCTTTTGAGACTGATGTTTCCCACCATCTAGAACTTTCTTCTAAAGACCCTGAGATCTGTCTCTTTGAAATGCAAACCTCAGGGAAATAACTCTGACTCTGTCTCCCAGCCTGATGGGCATCCTGCTCCAACGTATTTCACCACCTTCTGTCATAAATATTAAAGAAGTTCACATCTCCTGATAAGCACCAATTTCAATACACAATTTCTGCTCAAGCCTCCACTTTTTCCTCTTCCTCACTCCCTCATTCTCCCTTAAAAATGTCCAGTACCTCTGTACAAATCAAAGCTGAGTTAACACCGGAACTTCTTCTCCATTACAACGTGAAGGATAGAAGACTACGCCACTGGAAAATATGCCACTTTAGCATGAGGATTATTTCAAACTGAAGGCAACTGAGAAAAAGCAGATACAAGAAAAATTTTCTGCCTTCTTCCTGTTTGCCTACAGACAAAATATAAATTTGTAAAGATAAAGAGGTCCCCTCTTTTTTCTGTAACAAGAAGAGAAGTAAATTACCAAAGATAATTCCTTGTCAGCTGGAAGTCAACAGAGGACACTCCATAACAAACTTTACTAACTAGCCCTGTCTTCCATTAGTTTCCCCCATATATTTACCTTCCCATAATTTGCCACTCTAGAAACTCTATATCCTTTTATTTTTGTTTTCTCAATTCCCTAAATGTGTATTGTTCTTTTTTTTTGGAATCTTACACAAGCCCAAGTTCTAACTACCTGTTTTAGTCTATTAATATTGCTGTAATGAAATATCACAGACTGGCTACAGAAAAGAAATTTATTTTCTCACAGTTCCAGAGGTTGGGAAGTCTAGGATGTTCTTTGCATCTAAGATAATACCTTGAATGCTATATTCTCTAAAGGGCTGAATGTTATGTCCTAACGTGGAGAAGGGCCAAAGAGCAAAAACGGTAAATCTAGTTATCTTTATCTCCTTTATAAGATTATACTCATTCATAAAGGTGGAGCCTTCATGATCGAATCACCTTTTAAAGGCCCAACCTGTTAATACGGTTTCCTTGGGGATTAAGTTTCAACACTAATTTTGGATAGAACAGAAGTGTTCAAACCATTGCACCACCTCTTTCAATTACTTATGTCTGAGTACTCCCATGTATATGTACTATACATTTGTAGATGAATCTGTTCATTTATCTGTCTTTTGTCAGTCTAATTGTCAAGGTTCCAGCCAATGAACCTAAGAGGAGTAGAGGAAAAACAGTATTTTTCCGTCTTTTCCAAAGGTTATTGATGAAAAACATTTGTCCTTACCACTTTATCTTTGACACTTGCCAGCATGATGTTTTGCAAACTGAAAACAAAGGAAAAATGCCTCTTCTTGTACCAGTACCAACAACCAAGGCCGAGGACCAAAGGGTTTCATAAAAGGGGTCTGGAAAAGCTAAGAGGAGCCAAAAACTAGTTTCTCTATATGCTAAAATATAATGCATCAAAAAGCAGCAATTAATTATGAGATTGGCAGATAAATGCTCAAATTGTTGAGTGACTAACTCATGATGATAAAATTGCAGGTTATCTTTTTATCATTTTGTGCTTTTCTATATTTTAACTTAAACAGAAACAATTATGGTATTAATCAGAAAAATTACAATGTCAGAAGATGGTTTCAAAAATTCTATATCAAAAGTGGCAGTGATGCATGTCTTAATTTAATTTAATGTAACTTAACTTAGGAGAGCTAAGTAATTATACATGAGGCCATAGTACATAAGAAAGCAGCAGCCCTTTATTGCAAATATGCACACGCTCTCCGGCGCGGTTCTCTGGTCCTCAGGTGTGGGGGGCCAGGGAAGTCGCGCAGGCGCTCTCGGGTGAGGTTCTGCGGTCCACGAATGCGGGGCCGAAGAAGTCACGCTGGCTCCTGCCAGCAGCAGACTTTTATGCATTGGTACTGGAAGGGGGAGGGCAGTCGGCGGGATAAGGGCGTGATAGGGGCGTCTCCTTAGGCATGGCCAGGTAAGTTTCGATCTCTTCGGATTGACGTCACCTGGCGCATGCTCGGTTGATCTGCATCTTCCCGGGCGTGGGCTGCATTTTCCAGGGCGCTGTTAAGTTGGTGATGAAGAACCTGGAAACAACAGGTACTGCTCCATCTTGTTCACCTTCCTCCATCTTGTCCCTTCTCCCTCACCCAAACAATGCATAGGAGAGAGAGACAGAGAGAGCACCAAAATGAAAGAACAGAAGCAATCTGGCTTTCTCGGTTGTTCTCCCCCTCCAAAAACAAAACCAACTACCTAGTGCCAATGTTATCACCAGAAATATCTCAGAACTCAAAATTAAGTCTGTGACAATCACTGGGATCACAGATAAGCAAAAATCTGCCAGCAGATGATAAAAGAAATGGACCACTCTAACTGCAATGCCCCTTCCTGAAGCTGCTACATATCACACAGAAAAAGTCACCCTACACTTCAGTTTCTACACTGGGAAAAGCAAAATCAAGGCAGACAGCCAAGTTCCCCATCATCTTGGGTTTTGTGTGTGTGTGTGTTTGTTTTTTGTGTTTTGCATGATAACTGTTCCTGCCACAACCCATGGGAAGCATTGTGAATGACCTGTAGGGCAAAAATTCCTGAGGGAAGCTAGAGAAAAAGAGTAGAGTGGGACTAGTAACATTCTGCTCATAAAATTTGGTAGCTATTCTTTGACTTGGCCAAAGAAGAAGTGACTATACTCTGACTTGGCAAAATCAGGGGGGCTATTTAGCAGCATAATACTGTAGGGTACATGCTCCATGGGTCCTCTGGCCACAAACATCTAGCCAGTCTTCCTGAATAGCCAGGGGTACTCTTTGGGATCCCCCAGTATTCAGGAAGGGCAGATTAACTTTTGCAAGAGCCATGGCAAACCTAGGCTTAGGGTACCATCTAGTGCCATAAAAGAGGCAGCAATCTCGGGCCAGGGGAACACAATCAACACAATACCTATGTAGAGACATGCACTAGAGAAAAATAAATCAGTCCAAACAGCACAAACTGAGGTAAATGATTAATCCTTCAGTGCAACGATATAAACAGAGGTTTATAAGAAATAAAAGCAAATGAGGAACCATGACCTCCCTAAATGTAAAAAATAAGAAGACAGTGACTGATCCCAATGAGATGACAATGTGTGAGCTCTTGGATCAATAATTCAAAATAGCAGTTTGAGGAAATTCAGTGAACTCCAAGATAACACAGAAAAGTAATTCAGAAATGTATCAAAGAAACTTAATAAAGAGATTGAAATAATTTTTAAAAATGAAACAGATATACTGGAGGTAAGAAACACAAGTTAAATTGGAAAATCTACTGATGGATCTTAATATTAGAATAAATCAAGCAGAAGAATCAGTGAGCACAAAGACAGGATATTCGAAAATACACAGTCAGAGGAAAAAATAATGAAAAACACTTACAAGAGCTAGAGGATAGTCTCAAAAGAGCAACTCTAAGAGTTGTTGGCCTTTTAAAGGGAACTGAAAAATTGTAAGGAGTCAGAATTTATTCAAAGAAATAATAAAAGAAAACTTTCCAATCCTACAAAAAGATATAAGTATCCAGATATAGGAAAATCAAAGGTCACCAAAGAGATTCTATCCAAATAAGTATACCTCAGGACATATAATTGATTGAACTCTGAAAGGTTAAGAACAAAGAGAGGATTCCAAAGGAAAAAGATGCAAATAACATATTTGGGAGCTGTGATTCATGTGGCAATAGACTTCTCAGCAGAAACTTTACAGGCCAGGAGAAAGTGGGATGACATATTCAAAGTGTGAAAGGAGTAAAGCTATCAACCAAGAATATTGTATTCAGCAAAACTATCCTTCGCATACTGGGAGATAAAGACTTTCAGAAAAACTAAGCTGAAAGAATTAATCAACATCAGACCTGTCTTACCAGAAATGTTAAAGTTTTTCAATTAGAAAGAAAAGGGTGCTGAAGTTCAACAACAAAAAATCTGAAGGTATAAAACTCACTGGTAAAAGTAAGTACATAGACAAATTAAAATAGCTTAATACTGTAATTGTGATGTGTAAATCATTCATATATTTAGTATTAAGATTAAAAGACAAATCTATCAGAAATAATAACTACCACAATTTAAGAGATAAGCCATATTAAAAATGCACAAATCAAGACAACAAAAAGTCAAAGTTTTGTAGAAATTGAGGTAAAATATGTAGTTTTACAGTTTATTGCTTGTTTTTATTTTTTCTTTGAGATCAAACTAGTCATCATTATTATACTTTTTATAATTAAAAGATTTTTTTTTTGTAATCTACATGGTAACCACAAAGCAAAAACCTCTAAGAGATACCCTAAAAATAAGAAGTAGTTAATTAAAGTATATTACCTGAGAAAATCACTTAACCACAAAGGAAGACAGTAGAAAAAAAGGAATTAAAGACAGGAGTAACCTTAGAGCCAGAAAACAATTAACATAATGGCAGTAGTAAGTACTTACCTATCAGTAATAAAATTAAATGTAAATTGACTAAATTCTTCAATTAAATGACACAGAGTGGATTGCTAGATTAAAAAAAACAGGACCTGACAATAAGTTGCCCACAAAAAGCTCACTTAATCTGTACAGAAACACATAAACTGAATGTAAGGGGATGGAAAATGATATTCCATATAAATTAAAACCAAAGAAAAGAAGGAGAAGCTATACATATATCAGATAAAATATACTTTACCTCAAAAACTATGAAAAAAGACAGAAAAGGTCATTGTATAATGACAAAAGAGTCAATTCATAATAAAAATATAAAAATTGTAAATATATATGCACCCAACACCAGAGCATCCAAATATATAAATCAAACATTAATAGATCTAAAGGGAGCGATACACTGCAATACAGTAATAGTAGGGAACTTCAACACCCCACTTTTAGCAATGAATATACCATCCAGACAAAAAAAAATCAACAAAGAAACATTTAAGTTACAACTATATTCTAAACCAAAAGGACCTAACATTTACAGAATATATATTCTTCTCATTAGCACATTGATCATTCTGCAGAATAGACCATATGTTAGGTCACAAAACAAGTTTCAATAAATTCAAAATAGTCAAAATCATATCAAGTATCTTTTCTGACCACAATTGAGTAAAAGTAGAATTCCTTTAGGAATCTTACAAATACATAGAAATTAAACAACATATTCCTGAATTACCAATGCGTCAAAGAAGAAATTAAAAAGGAAATTTTAAAATTTTTTGAAATAAATGAAAAATTAACACACAACATACCAGAAACTATAAGATACAGAAAAAGTAGTACTAGAAGAAAGTTTCTAGCAATAAACATCTACAGTTAAAAAGTAGAAAGAGTTCAAATAAACAAGGTAATGATGCACCTTAAGGAACTAGAAAATCAAGACCAAACTCAAAATTATTAGGAGAAAATAAATAATACAGATCACAGAAGAAATAATTGAAACTGAGACTACAAAACAATACAGAAGATAAATTTTAAAAAGTTGGTTTCTTGAAGAGATAAACAAAATTAACAAAACTTTACCTAGACTAAGAAAAAAGAGAGTAGACCCAAATTAATAAAATCAGAGACGAAAAAGAGACATTACAACTGATAGCACAGACATAAAAAATGATCAGTAGAGACTACTATTATATAATGACAAGAGTTAATTCATAATAAAAATATAACAATTGTAAATATATGTACACCCAACACTGTAGCATCCAAATATATAAATCAAATATTAATAGATCTAAAGGGAGAGACAGACTGCAATACAATAATAGTAGGGAACTTCAACACCCGACTTTTAGCAATGGGCATACCATCCAGGCAAAAATATATCAACAAAGAAACAATGAATATGCCAATGAATTGGAAAACCTAGAATAAGTAAATAAACTTCTGGAAACATACAACCTACCATGATTGAACCATGAATAAATAGAAAATCTGAATACTAACAGCAAATAATAAGACTAAAGCTGTAATAAAAAGTATCTCATCAAACAAAATCCAAGACCTACTGGGTTTATTAGTGAATTCCACTAAACTTTTAAAGAGCTAATACCATTCTACTCAAACTCCAAAAACTTTGAAGAGGAGAAAATACTTTCAAATTTATGCTTTGAAGCCATCATTACCCTAATAGCAAAACCAGGTAAGAACATAAAAAAAAAAAAAAAAGAAACAAAGAAAACTACAGATCGATATCCCCAATGAACAAAAATAAAAGCAAAAATTCTCAATACTAGCAAACTGAATTCAACAGCACATCAAAAAGATCATTCCCCATGATCAAATAGGATTCAGCTAGGAATGCAAGGATGGTTCAACATAGACAAATCAATCAATAAACATGATATATCACATTAACAGAACAAATAACAAAAATCATATAATTATTTCAATCCATGCTGAATAATCATTTTATAAAATTCAACAACTCTTCATGAGGAAAACTCAAAAAAATGGATATAAAGGAAACATAGATTGAAACAATAAAAGTCATATATGACAAACCCACAGGTAACTTCATACTAAATGTGGAAAAATTGAAAGCCTTTTCTCCAAGGTCTGGAATGCAACAAGAATCTCTATTTTCACCACTTTTCCTCACATACTGGAAGTCCTAGCCAGAGCAATTAGGCGAGAGAATAAAAATAAAGGGCATCCAAATTGGAAAGAAATACATCAATTTGTCTTTTTTTGCAGAAAACATAATCTTATATTTAGAAAAACCTAAAGACTTAGCCGAAAAACTGTTAGAACAGATAGACAAATGCAGTAAAGTTGAAAGATATAAAACATACATAAAAATAAGTAGAATTTATAGGTGTTAGTGAATAATCAGAAAACATCAAGAAAGCAATCCCATTAACAATAGCTACAAAAAAAAAAACCTAGTAATAAATTTAATCAGGAGGAAAAAGATCTCTACAATAAAAACTACAAAACATAATGAAAGAAATTAAAGGACACAAATAAATGGAAATCCTTTCTATATTCATGAATTAGAAGAATTAATATTGTTAAAAGGTCCATATTATTTAAGGTGTTCTAGAGAATCAATGTAATCCCTATCAAACTACCAATGATATTTTTCACAGAAATAGGAAAAAACATTCTAAAATTTGTAGGAAAACACAAAAGACCCCAAATAGTCAAAGCAATTCTGAGCAAAAACAATAAAACTGAAGGCATAACACTGCCTGACCACAAAATATACTGCAAAGCTATAATAACCAAATAAACACAGTAATGGCATACATAAAAACAGACAGAGACATCAGTGCAAAAGAATAAAGAACCCATAAATAAATTTATTTATTAATCAATCCAACTCACTTTAGACAAAGGACCAAGAACACACACTGAGGGAAGGACAGTCTCTTCAATAAATGGTTATGGGAAAACTATATTCATATGTAGATGAATAAAACTAGATCCGTATCTCTCACCATATATAGAAATCACATCAAAATTGATGAAAGGCTTAAATGTAACACCTGAAACTACGTAGCTACTAGAAGAAAACATTGAGTAAATGCTTCAGGATGTTGGTCTTGGCATATTTTTTTATTAAGACCTCAAAAGCATAGACAACCAAACACAAAATAGACAAATTCAATTATTTCAAGCTAAATATCTCTGTACAGCAAAGGAAACAATCAATGTAGTGAAGAAACAAGCTACAGAATGGGAGAAAATGTTTACAAACTGAACTGTTCAGATGACAAGAGTTCAATAAGCTGAATATATAAAGAATTCCAACTACTAAAAACATAAAAGACAAATAATCCAATTAAAATGGGTAAATGATCTGAATAGACATTTCTCAAAAGAAGGCCTACAAATAGCCAACAAGTATATGAAAAAATACTCAACATTACTAAATATTGGGGAAATGAAATAAAAACCATAATGAGATTATCTTACCCAGGTTACAATGGCTATTATCAGACAAAAGATAAAAACTGTTAGTAAGGATGGGGAGAAAAGGAAACTCTCACACACTGTTGGTGGGAATTCATACAATCATTATGGAAAATAGTATGAAGATTTCCCAAAAAACTAATAATAGAAATAACATAAGATCCAATAATCCCAGTGCCAGCTAGACGTACAAAGAAAAGAAAATCAGTATGTCAAAAGATTATCTGCATTCCCATGTTCATTGCAGCACTATTCACAATAGTCAAAATATGGAATCAACTTGTATCCACCAACAAATGAATGGATAAACAAAATGTGGTGTATATATACACAATGCAATACTATTCAGTCATAAGAAAAGAATGAAATTTTGTCATTTGCAGTAACACAAATGAGCCTGGGGAACATTATGTGAAGTGAAATAAACCAGGCACAGAAAGAGAATATTTCATGTTTTTCCTCATGCATGGGAACTAAAAAAGCTGGTATCATGGAGGAAGTGAGTAGAATGGTAGTTGCCAAAATTTTGGAAGGGGAAAAGGAAGCAAGAGATGAAGAAAGACTAGCTAACGGGTATAGAAATAGTCAGATGAAAGAAATAAGTTCTGGTGTTTTATAACCCAGTAAGATGATTGTAGTTAACAAGAATGTACAGTATACTTCAAAAATAGCTACAAAAGAAGATTTTGAGTGATCCCAACAGTAGGAAATGATAAATATTTGAGATGATGGATATCCCAATTACTGTAATTTGATCATTACATGTTTTATATATATGGATCAAAATGTCACATGTGTCTCATAAATACATATAATTATTAGGTATCAATAAAAAATAATGAAAGAAGAAAAGAAAAAAAGAAGGAAGGAAGATAGGAACTAAGATAGGGAGGGAGGAAAAAAAGGAAGGAAAAAGAGAACTTTTTGCTGAAGTCAACCAAATCCAAATTCAAATTTTAGCTTTGCCTACTGTGTGATCTTATGCAGGTAATTTAGCATCTTTAAACTTCAGTTTACTTAAAAATTGACAAGATAACTCTTAACTCATATGGCTGTAAAGAAGCTGATATAAAACATATTTATATAAATTTAAAAGAATTTTCATTTCTATTATCAAGGTGAACCTTTGCCTTCCCAAAGTTTAAAGCCTGTCCTGAATCCACTCTGGTACTGTTCTCTTAACCTTTAATTCATGGAGACAGGTTGGTTTGTAGCCTCGACACTCATTTCATAGATATTTAAAGACCTAACAAATAATAAGAAAAACCTCATGTGCATTCATGTAGTGGACTTTTCACATGTAATGTAAGGCATCTATTAGCAACAATAATTATGATGATGATAATAATAAATAATTCCTATAACCTTTGTCTCTGTCAGGTTCTGGGTTAATCACTTTATATGCAATATTTTACATTACCTTCACAGTGACCTAAGGAGGTAGATACTATTATTACACGCTAGTAATTTGCTCAACATCACTGAGCTAAAAACTGGTAGCCCTGGGTCTCTAACTCAATCTTTGAATCTTCAAAGTTTCAACAATCTTTGAAGTTGTTTATACGACTTCAAAGAGCAGCCTCCTGATCACTTTGTCATCTACGGAATGAAATAAGTACATTTCTCTCTAAGGTATATTTCCAACTTCTTTTTCTTTTCACAATCTTGTTCTTACATAAAACTACAGTCTACCCTTCATATTCCAGTTCTGCATCTGTGTATTCAATCAACCAGATGGAAAATATTTGGAAAAATATATAAATAAATAATAATAAAATATTTGAAAACAATGCAAATAAAAACACAGTGTAACAACTATTCACCCAGCATATTTCTAGCATTATAAATAATCTAGAGATGATTTAAAGTATACAGAAGGATGTGCATGACTTATATGCAAATATACCATTTTATATAAAGGACTTGAGCATCACAGGGAATTTTTGTATCTGTGGGAGTCCTAGAACCAATTCTCCACAGATTCTAAGGGACAGGTATATATTGAACTCTACATTGTGTGTCATCCTTTCCCTGAGACATGACAGAAACAAAAAAAGTCCAAACTCTACAAATAAATCTGGTCATGGGAGCTGAAGAAACCACCAAATCTGTGACCAAATTACACTTCTGATGTGCATTACAATACCTGCTTCACAGACACCCACAGGCAGAAAAAATACTGTCACAGCATTAGGATTCCATTTTTTACAGATTCTGAAATGCAATCACACCAGGCTGAACTAAATCTGTTAGAAAGTAAATCAGCACTCCTGTTAACTTTTTAATCATGTAACTGGTTAATCGGAATGAAAGCAATTCTGAATTGTCTACATATAACTATATTTGTATGCCATCAGTAGAGGGTGATCCTATTCCTTGAAGACAAGGCCTTTGCTTTCATTTAATAAAATCACATCTTAAAATATCAAATTAATGAACTTGAGGATCCTAAGAACAGACATTGTCCTTACAGAGTTTAAGAAATCATATTGTGCAATAGTTTTAAAGTGTGTTAGATTTTTATTGAGGGTGGTTTTTAGTTTTTAAGTTAGCAAAATCATGCACACATTTGTTTCTTCTGCCCTTGGAGATTATAAACACCCAGAGGCAACTCATTTTTGCGGAGTATTTGCTGTCAAGAAGCAATGAAGTGCAAATGGAAGCCAATTGAACTTAGCAATTTGTTTACTCAGAAACCAAACAGCTGGAGAAAAAAAATTGGGTATTTTAATAATTAGTCAGTCATGTTAGATAAGGGGCATTCCAGTGTATGATACAGCATTATAATAAGGAAGCTGCCACTTTGGATGATAAAGAATTAGCAATTAACCTTCTTCAAACTCAAGAAAACATCTCCAGAAAGGAGGGAAAAAAGTTTTTAAAAAATCCTTCGGTTTGAATTATATTTACTACGTTTCCAGAGTCAAAATAATCATTTTTAAAATTTTATGAGATAATATTCTTTGAGTACATTCACAAATAGAGGGCATATGTGAGCCAATGCTAAATATTATGTATTTAAGAAATTATAAACTAGCATAGTTATCATAGGGAACTGTTGTCAGCTATCTGATCAGAAGTTAAATTCTGATAATCCTTTAGCTTTAATGTTTATCTCTATTGTAAATTGCAAAAAAAAAAAAAAAAAATGCAAGTCAACCTCTGCTGTAGCCCAGTTGTTATCTACCTTCTGGTATGACATGCTCAATTAAGTATAAACAGCAACTTAACTTCCAATCTTTAACCACAAAGTCCTTTCAAGATGCACCTACTCAAAACATTTTTTAAAATATGAAAAACACACTCAAAGAAGAGACAGGACCACACACCACTGATATATGAGATTAAGACTATAGTCCAATGAAAACCTAGGCAACAGGAGCCAAGAATGTTGACTTTGTCCAAAGCTCACATCTTCACCTCTGGCCAACTGCCAGCCAAAGGAGAATGAGAATCTTTCCCTTTCCAGGGAAGTATTCCAATTAGCAGTTCAGATGGAAAATTGACTTAAACTTCAGATACCTTGCTTTTGTGTAGCTGTATCTAAACAGGTACATTGGTCTTTGAGGTCTTTATGAACAACTGGGGAACTAAACCAAATAACAGTTACACCACATATATCCCAAGGAGTATAAAAAACAAAGAAGTAATTGTGTGGAGTTGCATTTGGTACCTTCAGGGAAGAAAGGAAAGGAGGTGAAGGATAGAGAGAAAAAGAAGTAAAAAGGAAGTTGAAGAGAAGTCAGTATGGTTATAGTCTCATTGGCAATTCTTAAATTCAGTTATGAATCAAAATAACTTGGTACAGTAGTAGTACCGAGTCAGAATAACCCAGAACATGTTGTTGTTACTGTTATTGTATGACTGCTGCTGCTGCTGCAGCTGCTTTTCCTCAACAGGTTCTGATATTTCTGAAGAAGGACATTTTGGAGCCTGTAGTCTTTGGATTTGTGTTTGTTTGTTTGTTTGTTTGTTTGTTTGTTTGTTTTTGGAGCCTGTAGTCTTTGGAACCCAACTCTATCATGTAGCAGAGTTACTCAGAGACTTTCAGTATCCGGAGGAATAAGACCATGTACTATTATCCTTTATTTCCTATAAAAATAGGCTGCTTTTCTCCCCCTTTGATCCCAGTATTAGTTAGGGTTCTCTAAAGGGGCAGAACTAATAGGATAGATGTATATATCTAGAGGAGTGTATTAAGGAGTATTGACTCACACGATCACAAAGTGAAGTCCCACAATAGGCCATCTGCAAGCTGAGGAGCAGGGAAGCCACTTTGAGTTCCAAAACCTCAAAAGCAGGAAAACTGACAGGGCAGCCTTTGGTCTGATGCAGAAGACCTAAGAGTCCCTGGCAAACCACTGGTATAAGTCCAAGAGTTCAAAAGCTGAAAAACTTGGAGTCTGGTATTTGAGGACAGGAAACATCCAGCATGGGAGAAAGATGAAGGCCAAAAGACTCAGCAAGTCTGCTCTTCTGTCTTCTCCTGCCTGCTTTATTCTAGCCGCACTTGTAGCGGCACTTGCAGCTGATTAGATGGTGCCCACCCAGATTGAGGGTGGGTCTGCCTCTCCCTGTCCACTGACTCAAACTTTAATCTCCTTTGGCAGCACCCTCACAGGCACACCCAGGAACAATACTTTGCATCCTTCAGTCCAATCAAGTTGACACTCAGTATTCACTATCACAATCCCATAGATGTGACTATAAAGAGATTTTATTAAAATCACTTTATCCTGTTGTTAATCCTGCCAGAAAGATAGTGCATTACACCTTCCTGGCTTTGATGTAGACAATGAAACTTTCTAATAGATTGTCAATTGCTTTGACACAAAAGTTAGAGAAAATGTAACTTATCCCGGAACCTTTTTCGCAATCTGTCTCCAACACTGCAGTTGTCAAATTTGGCCCCTAAAATGCCCTTGATTAAAGGAGTGAGCCAAAGAAAGAGTAATAGTCTGCCAAGTTAGGTGGCTATAATCCTCAATATTGGTAATTACACTTCAAATACATTGAGCTTTGTTGTAGAAGCTTAGAGAGTAAAAACGATTCATCTAAACAAAAGATGATTCAGATCTTGTGAGACTAAAAATGTTCAGGATGTTCTAAAGTATCTCCTGCAACTACATTACCTTCATTTGTGATTTTTGTCAGTTCTCCCATGACAGTTCTGCCTAATGTGACCATCTGAGGAAATCTTAGGCAATCATAGAAAATATTACAGATGGCTCATTTTTCTGAGGTAGAGCATCAAGTATGAGGAAATCATAGACAATCAGAAAATAGGACGTGTGGCTCATTTTTCTAAGAAAGAATACCAAATTTAATGCTAGGCTTTATTGTTGTAACATAAATCTGAGGTCTGTGCCATTTGTGGTAAATAGCTCTGAGATTTCATTAAGAAGAAAAAAATTCACCTACTTCTCCTTCAGAGCCAGCCAGAACAATTAACTCATCTGATGTCAACCATTTGCATCATAATCTCATTCAAAGCCTTCCTTGACTTAATAGTGGAGTTCTTGTATCTCTGTCAGCAAAAACACATTGCTCTTCACTTTCAGTCTGTCACAGACTCAAGAGTTGGAAATATTTATAGAACTGGTCAGTAATACAGGGCCAACTCGTCTCCCATTGGCTAGTATCTGGGTCCTTCATTTTTATTTACTAGTTTTTCTCATGAGTAATGGGAAGACTTTGTTCAAATTTCTATCACGTATAAATTAATGCGTTATTTAATTATTTCTACAATCAACAACGTCAACGTGTACATTATAGCCATCTGCTTGTCTGACTTATAGATAGCCTGGGGCTGATGTAGCAACATTACATTAAATGGCAGCTTTAGTAGTCTCTGAATAGGGGTCAATACCTTTCACACTTTTGTCACAATTGGCATCAACTAATTCACATTATGGAACCATTTCTCAAATGTTTAAGAGCTAAAACACAAAGGTTCTTGCTTGGGAGAGGGTTACTTTCCCAACCTAGCCAACCAAATTAAAGCTAATTTACCCCCAGAACAAATTAAATCTTGGTTATGGCTTTAAAAAATTCTGCTGCCCAAACTCAGTGAGTTACACCTTCACTCCTTCGGAACCTCCTTCACAATTTATTTAAAAGCTGTCTTCAAATCTGATTTCACATTTTAAAAAGCCACATCTAGAAAACTCTTTCCACACTGCATTCTCCAGACATTCTCAAAATAATTCAGGGATAGAGATGATGAAATCCTTAGCTTAAAATGTCATTTCAGAAATTAATCCCACCAGAAAGTAATGCTTCTTATATTGACACAGCTGTGGCTAAATTAACTTTTAGTCACTGAAGATATTATTAATCCTGATGCATACATAGTCACAAACAATGTTCTAAGAGATAAGTTATCTGACCTTGAGTGCACAACCAAACCAGAGCCGGAGGAGCACTCTAAGTCAGCACAACATTGCTTCATTCTTTCATAATGCTATACAAGCCTGGCAGACCAGGAAACACATATCCACACTTTGTCATTGTAAGCCTAATATTTATTATTGTTGTTGGTAATAGGAATAGTTGTCGTTTGCTGAATATTTACCATGGACCACACTCCATGTAAAATATCTCCACATTGTCTATGTGCTTAATAATTAAATATTTGGGAAAATATTAATTTCAACATTAAGAATCCCATACAGTGAATATTCAAAAGGAGACCTAGTTTTCTATGAAGGCTTTTTCTTAAAATAGCAGAGAAGAACTTGCCTAATTGCACAGCTACCAGCATTCTAGAAGGAAAATAGAAAAGAAGTGGGTTTTGGGGAATAAGTCCTGACTACCTGCAACTGAGCAAAGAGAGGTGAATGGAAATCCAAGGAAAGAAGGATAAAAAAAGAAAATATATTACAAGACTAAATCTTCAGGAAATATAACAATATCAAGACATACTAATTAGAGAGAAGACAGATAAAGAAAGTACTTTAATAACTGGGTAAAGAAGGGTGTCTACCACATTCATGTCAAACATGAAGAAGATTAAAGCAAACTAGGTAGGCAGTTTGGAGCCTGTATAGCTTAACTATGGCTTTGCATTCACTAAAAAGCTTAGTATTTAAATTCTGGAATTCCTTTGCATGGTATGTTTCATCCATGTTAAAGTGTAATGAAAGTAAGACTAGAAACACCTGCTTTTATCGTACACTTTATCGCCAGTTGAAACTTAAGTAAAAACCTTTCTGGGATTCAGTTTTACCAATCGTACAGTGGAAATTAATCAAACTGCTCTGCCAACAACACACAGCTTTTAAACTACACCATATTGCTTGAGGCAATGGAAAAGAAAGCTCTTTGACATAACTATACAAACATAAAATACTATACAAATGTAAAAGTACTATACAAATGTAAAAGTTATTATTCTCATTTTGTGTCCAGATGCATTCTTCTCCAAATTGATAGCTAGATACTACAATCCTTCAAGAGGAGCACTGGACAACATAAGAAATGTCTAGTATACTACTGGGCTCTGTGCCTCAGTAACTGACAGTGAAAAGTAACTGACAGTGAAAAGAGTATAATGAGAATGGACCAAAAAGATCCATTGAGAATGGTATGTTAAGGAAGAAAAATTGGAATATTTCCCTTATATGTCCACTAGTTGAATTATTCATTCATTAAATCTACTATTTGCTCCCTGCTTGGGATGCCTCAAGCTTAATTTCTCTTATTCCTTGTTGAGTAGATATGAAGAACAGAATAGTAATTCCTCACATATTTTCCATAATTAACACCTAGATTTTTCATCTTGAGGAAAAATAACTCCATTAATAACTCCGATGTTTTTCATTCTCCCTGACAAAGATTGTCTCTGACCAAGTTTTAGTCAGGCTCCCCTGAGCACAACGAGGCTCTATCCTCAGGTATGTTCTCCAAGATCCCAGTGTTACAAGAATCCTGTCAAGTTTGATTATCCAGAGTTCCTCACCCTTGATGCCTATTCACCCTCCATATCTGATAGAGTTTCTCATCCTCCACACATCTTTTAGAATATGATCACCCTAATCTGCCTTCAGAAAGAATCCTGGTTAAGTCAGTTTAGCCATAATCCCCCATTACCCTTGACATTCTTATAGTAATTTTCCATCCATTAACCCCTCCAACCGTACCCTTCTCCTTGGCTATAAATAATGGCTTTTCCTTGTTGCACTCAGAGTTGGCCCCAATCTGCCTCCCCTACAGCAAAACCCCATTGCAGTAGTCCCTATGCTATTGTGGCAGTCCTAAAAATAGTCTGAACTTTAATAAGTTTTTTGATTCATTTTTTCTTTAACCTCCCTCAATGAAAAATATTTTTCGACTTTCTAATTATCCTCACTGAACTTGTCTGGACTATACAGATGTGGAAACTTGTAATCTCTGTCAGATTCTGTCCAAATGGAGAAAAGTCTCTTCATCAGATATTGTCCTGGGGAAAGCCTTGCTGGGCTTGAAGTCATTTGGGTTACATAGAAACTTTCAGGCCTGAACTTAATTAAGCACTAATTGCTAGTGCCCTTATGCACCTGACAAAAAAAAATGAAAATCTTCCTTGGAGGAAAGCAACATAATGCTCAATCTTGAATTATTTCAGCAATTAGCTTTTCAAAATACAATTTTCATCATACAAGCTACAATAACTAGAGACATGTGTCGACAAAATCTTCAAGAAAGAACCAGCACAAATAACAGACAACTAACTGAAAGTTGATTTGAAAATCTTGTTAAGGAGCTTGAAACCATGAAACATGATATAGAGAACCGCTTGAAAGAGTCAAAATGTTAGGATATTGTCTAAGGCCATTTGTGCTGTTATAACAAAATACCACAGACTGGGTAATTTATAAACAGCAGAAATGTATTTTCTCACAGTTCTGGAGGCTGGGAAGTCCAAGATCAATGCACTGGCACCTGGTGTCAAGAAAGAGGCTGTTCACTGCTTCTAAGATGATGCCTTGATGCTACATCCTCTGGATGGAACAATGTGTCTTCTCATGGATGATGGTGAATGGGAAAAAGAAGTAAACTCCATCTTGCAAGCCCCTTTATTAGCTCACCTAGTCCTGTTCACGAGGATAGAGCCCTCATGACTCAATCACTTCCCAAAGGCCACACCTCCCAATGCTGTGGCTATGGGGATTAAGTTTTAACATGAATTTTGGAGGGTGGGAAAAAAAACATTTAAACCATAGAAGATATTGCAATAGAATTTAAGAAGGCCACGGCAGGCAGATTATGAGGTCAGGAATTCAAGATGAGTCTGGCCAACATAGTGAAACCCCATCTCTAATAAAATACAAAAAATTAGCCCAGTGTGGTGGTGGGCACCTGTAATCCCAGCTACTTGGGAGGCTGAGGCAGGAGAATCACTTTAACGTGGGAGGCAGTGGTTGCAGTGAGCCAAGATTGTGCCATTGTACTCCAGCCAGGGTGACAGTCTGAGCCTCCATCTCGAAAAATAAATAAATAAATAGATAAATTAAAAAGAGCAATGAAAGTGATAAATATGTGGGACACTCTACATGAGAAGTGATTGTATAAAACAACAATAATAACACTTTTCAAATACATATTGTATAAACAGACATTTTACATATTACCATTTGTTGTTTTATACAGTCACTGTTTATGTAGACTTACCCATATTTGCATATGTGTATGTGTAAGAAAATCATAGCATACAAGTCAATATAAATAAATTGAAATGTTCTAATGTCCTTGCAACGTCCAGGGAAAGTAAAGAGTGCATGTTGTAATTTTCAAGGCAAGTACACACACGCATACACATGTACAAACACACAGATGATGAACAATTCTAAGTGAATGGAAAGTAAAAGTTATCGTCCTAAATAACAAGAAAGGAAAACATGGCCAGAGCTGATTATTTGAATGGGAAGGAGACATGTAAGGAAGGGAAGGACATTAATACCATTTTTACATTAAGGGAAATCAAAAGCTACAGTAGAAAACTGGTAGAGAGAAATGGGGGTTTAAGAACAATAAAGGCACACAATTAACCAATACAAAATTAAGAGAAATATGAGAGCTTTCAAAATTGGAAGACATGGAGAGGTGACATGAGGTATTATAAATCAGCTTAATATTCATCTTTTGTAATGGGAAATCAAGTTCATAAGTTAGGAAACAGTATTATAAGTGTTTCATTTTTTTTAGAGTAATTACCCAAGAAATTGTAATAAAAAGTAATTTGATAATACCATCTTAAAAATGAGACTTAGAATGGTGAAAGATGAAATAAGGAGCTGCTGCTTTTTATTTGAAATTTTTCTGTTTAATTACTTTATACTTTGGATAGATAAAAATTTAGGTAATATATAATTACATTTAATTTTATAGTTTTGTATTACATTAGCATATGAATATAGCATATTATGTTTGCATATGTTAATTTATATTACATATAAAATTATAGATGGCATATATAATATATGCTATATTATTAACAGTATATGTTTTATATTAAATATAATTCTATATAGTTCTCAAAATTCTATATTTTATTATACGTAATATCCACATTTTATATATTTATGTTTATGGTTATATATTCCAGCTGGAAAATTAACTTGCTATTATCCTTATGAGCTAACCTTATTTTCACTTGTCTTTAATAAAAGGTTGTCAAAATTCAGGTCATGTTTTCACAAGCTCAGAATCAGGCAGATTAGATTTCAAATCTCTCTTCTGTCATAATCTGGCTATGTGAGATATAAAAATTCACTTAACTTCTTTGAGCCTCTGTTTTCTTATTTATAAGGTAAGAAAAATCATAGCTACTTTCAGAAGTGTTGTGATTATTGGAGATAATATGTTTAAAATCCTTAGTCAGTGCCTTCATAAAGTAAACACTCCATAAATAAAAATAATGGTATTATTTAACACTAATATTCATTTATTTAATAAACATTTTGGTAGTCTATTATGTGTAATAATTTTCCTAAGACTGCCCACAAGAAGTTTGCCATATCATGTGAAGAGGGAGGCTGAGGAGCCTTCATTGACTCATTGACATATGAACTGCATTGTAACAGATAATAAGCCTCAGGTAAGGAAAGGAAATTGCAAGCAGAGGGAACAGCATAGGCAAATAGCATATATATATAAAGTAACATGATATATTTTATGTCTTAGATAAGAAGTTTGGATTTGCTCAACTCTAGAGACAGCCATTGAAAAATTTTAGAAAGGCAGTCCTGTTAATAATAATAGAAACAAACTGGGGCCAGGAACAGTGGCTCATGCCTGTAATTCTAGCAGTTGAGATCAACCTGGTCAACATGGCAAAATCCCCATCTGTACTAATAATACAAATATTAGCTGGGCATGGTGGTGCATGCCTGTAGTCCCAGCTACTCAGAAGGCTGAGGCAGGAGAATCACTTGAAGCTGGAAGGCGGAGGTTGCAGCGAGCCAAAATTGCACCACTGCACCCCAGCCTGGGCGACAGAGGGAGACTCTATCTATATATATATATATATATATTCCTAGGACTCTAGTGAATAGAAAAGATACAAATGATTACAATAAGGGAGAGGATTTATAAGCACATCATAATAATCTGGGAGATAAGTGACAAATACCTAAATCACATCAATAGGAAAGTCAAGGAGAGAAGTTTACAATTAAAGTAGAGACTAGGGACATGGACAGGTGAATTAGAGGGAATAATTTAAGGTGGCTTTGGAAACTGGGTGAACAGTAGTGATTAACGGAACTAGGAAATGCAGATAAAGGAAAATCAAGTTAGGATACATGAGTTTGGGCAATATGCCAGAAATGATGCTAGTAATAGGAGATAAAGTAAATATGACATAGCCCTCATCCTAGAAATACTGGAATGTCAAGTACAAATGTTCAGTGGGTAGTGACTTTGTGGCTCTGAAGCTCAGCAGGAAGTCTGGGCTGAGGGTCTATATTTGGCTTGGTACATAGCTACTGGCTAAAAACCTAAGTTTAAACTATTTCTCCAAGGAAAATCTCAGAAAGTGAGAAGAGAATTTACTCCTTGTCTAAGAACCAGCCCTCTACACCCACTCATTCCACTGCACAAAATTGAATTTCTCACTTACCAAAAGTTTTTCGATTTAATGCCTATTGTTCAAATTCAGTGATATTTTTGCATGTCATATACTATATATATTTATTTACATTCCGAGACTACAATAAGTATTTCTACGATGAGGACTATGTCATATTTGCTTCATCTTCTATTACCAGCATCATTTCTGGCACAGAGAACGTCTCAAATATGTGTTTGCTGAGTAAATTCCTCACACCTCTGGTAGCCTTATAATGTTATTCCTTATCTTATGATTGAATCACAGCCCATCTACAGCTTTAATTCAAGCTGTTTCTGTTTCTCTAGCTCATACTTTGCATCATATTGCATGTTACTACTCATGTTTCTTTTAATAAATAAATGCTCAATAATAAATGTCGACATCAAGTCACCCAGTCAACCATATGGAGCTCAGTAATCATGACACAATTCACGAGAGGACAAGTGAAACTTTAAAGAAGCTCAAGCTATATTGCTGCGTATGTCTCTCAAATTATCATTGATTAATAGCCCCGAGCCAGACATAAAGAGAAAGAGAGGATGACATGACTGGCATTGCAATTATTGTAGTAACATTAATACTGTCATGTTAGGGGTTAAATTATACCCCTTTTATTTTTATTATTTATTTATTTATTTATTTGTTTTGAGACAGAGTTTCACTCTTGTCTCCCAGGCTGAAGCGTGGTGGTGCAGTCTCGGCTCACTGCAGCCTCCGCCTCCCAGGTTCAAGCGATTCTCCTGCTTCAGCCTTCCAAAGTAGCAGGGATTACAGGCACCCACCACCACACCCAGCAATTTTTTTTGCATTTTTTAGTTGAGACTGGGTTTCATCATGTTGGCCAGGCTGGTCTTGAACTCCTGACCTCAGGTGATCCACCTACCTCGGCCTCCCAGTGTGCTGGGATTACAGGCGTGAGCCACCATGCCTGGCCGATATCCCTTTTGATTGGAATTAGATCTCATACAGGAATGCCCTAGTCCGTGAGAAACTCTTAGCCTAGTCTAAGTTATCCACCATGCAAAAATTCAACCGGCAGATATAGCAAAAATGACAATATCCTTACTAGAAAAAATTTTGACAAGAGTAACAACACTCAGGAAGACATGAGAAATATGTTCTTTGAAAAGTTTCATTCCAAAACAGACATTTTTCAAAAGGTTGAATGCATTTGGAAAGAGAAGGTCACATTGAAGTCAGCTCCACAAAAAAACATTTGCTCACAAGAACACTAGCAACAAATAAATAACATCTGAGAAACAATTGTCTTGCCCTGACTATATACAAATGGAGAAGTCTTCAAATGCTTTGATACCTTCATTTTGAAATGTCAGCCTCAGAAGCTTTTCCTGGTAATACATTACTGGCAATACTTGCACCTTGTTGTTTTCAGAGCTATTAAGCAAATGTTAAATATTATGCAAGTGCCATCTGAAAAAATGTGTGTCTGAGATGCATTTATTTTGTAACAAATAACAAGTAGTCACAAGTAACCAAGCAGAACACAATATTTAGAACAAGAACTACCTTTTATCAAAAAAGTAAAAATCCAAAAAGTGAGCATGTCAAAAAACAACTGATATATTTTTAAGTAAAAATAACTAAGAGTATGGCATGTAAGTAACAATGAATGAGGGTTGTGAAGGAGAGACATGTCATTAATTTGAATGCACGTTGAACACAAGTAACAGTGGCCTATTTTCTTGTTTTTCTTATTATCATTATTAATCATTAAAGACAGTTAAGAATTGCCTTTTTGTATTTGAAGTCAAACTACCATCCTAAGAATCACCTGGGGAGAGTAGCATATTCCAGTCTTTTGTTAATGAAAGGTTAGGCAGTGTTTATAACAGCAAAAAATATAGTTTATTAGTAAAAACATACCATTAGCTATGTGGAAAAACAGCCAGAGAAAGCATTCCCAGGCTAGTCCTCCCATGTAGCCAATAATTAGAAGTACAAGCCCCAGAATCTGCTTACAAGTGATAATTTTTCAGTATCCCATTCAAGTTCAAACTGAATCCCGATCCAGCCATTTTCTAACTGCAGAGCCTCAAGTAAATTACCCAACCTCTGTGTGCCACCAGTGTTCTTATCTAAAGTCCACATGGATGGATGTAATACCTACTTCATGGGATTATTGCAAAGATTAAATAAAATAATGAAAATACAAAACCAGTACAACACCTGGCATGTGATAAGAACTCAATAAAAGTTGACTATTATTATTATTATCCCTGGACCCTAAATGCACATAGCCTATATAATAGGGAGTTGAGAGTAGATGCAAGTCTCACATGTATCCAATGTGTGTTGGGTGGTGCCCCTTCCCTAAGCTTCTATGTGCATCTGTGATTTTCCTGGAGGCTGAGGACCATCCTAGAACAAAGTGCATCCACAATTAAGGTTCAGACTTGCATAAGAACGTGGGAGGACCTGGGTAGCAGGTATAGGTAGTGGTGACAAGAGGAAGGTTCTTTCAAATTTGCATACAGAACAAAGAGCCCTGAGATCACTTGAAAAAAAAAGGACCTGGCCAGTGGGCTGAGAGCTGACAAAGGGCATAAGATTACAGGAATGAAAAAATTAAAAGTTATACTGTTAACCTCTGCAGTATTTCAGAATCCAAATAATACTGAGAATGTGCCCTGCCCCCAACCTGAGCATAAGGTGGAGTGTGACACCAGTGTATGAGGTGAATCAGCAGATCTCACCCTCAGCAGGTAAAGACAGCTGAGGGCAGAGCCGAGCTGTTCAGCTGTCAAAGGTAGCAGCTGCAGAATGCAGGATCTGCAAACAGCAAGGTCAGCAGATCTTCAGGGTGAAGCACTGAGGTGATGGAAGGAGCCTAAACGAAGTGCAGGGCAACAGAAATCCACCTTGACATGCAGACTTAAAGCTATGTATAAAATACCTCCGAAGTGAGCCCAGCCAAACTCAGTATAGTGAACGATGCTAGAGGACCTTATAAATTAAGCATAAATGCTGATAGGCCCTCCTTATCTCTGGCTGGCTAATCCTAAGACAATTGGCTTCTGTTATATTGTGTTTATTGTCTTTCTCAGGAAAGCGTATTATTTTTGTGGCAGCTGTCTAAATTCAGAGTAAAGAGTTTGGCTTGACAAGTTGGTAAACAGATGTTTCTGGTGATAACTGAGGGACACAGCTCAGATTTAGGAGAGGCTCTTCTCTCCTCCAACTCCCAGAAGCCAGATCATCTTGGTTTTGTAGGTTCAGATGTGACGGCTGAGCTGAAAACAAAACTGCTTGCTCCTATTTGACATAGGAGTTGATTGGGCAGGGACACAGAGAACATACTCAGTGAATTTCATTTCCTGTTCTTAACATCATTCCTCAAATGAAATATACTTAAAATGAATAACAACTTAAAAAGCAGGTGAATAAGGGAGGTTGTCAAAAAATATGACTATATAATATATGATTTTTAGTTGCCAAACTACAGGGTACAAAAAATACCATTCTTAAAATTTTCTTAAACTGAAACAAGGAAGGTTTCACACTCTGAGCTCCATCCCACCAGGTTGGGAAAAAAAATTCAGACTTTGTCATTCAGGGAATTTCTCATACTTCTGTTCCTTATCCCATCTCCTCCCCTGGATTGAGCAAAGGTTGAGAATTTTACAAAAGAATCATACACTGGGGAAGGTCTTCTGGTCATGACTATTATTGCAAGTGAGTACCTATTATATGCAAGTGAGTACCTATTATTTCCCTTGGAGACACATCCAGTCTCTTCAGATCCTGCAGCTTTGCTGCTACTTTGAGTCAGAAAAACTTTGAAGACAGTTAGAGCCTCCAGATTGGGAACTCAGACTCCCTGGGGAACACACTCAGACTTTCCTTGAGAGCTTGACTCCTCCCCAGTGTGGAGTTACAGAGCAGGACAAGGGTCTCCACTATAGAAGCACACAAGATGCTCTACTTTTAGAGAGAACGTATCTCTTTTCCCTTGGTGCCCTCAGAAATATTTAGAATAAATAATGTAAAAAAGTGAATTTTAATGCAATATCTGCTTTCTACAAGCCAAAAGCATCCAGAATCCAAAAACCCATGAGTCTAACTTTCTGCTTGAGTAAAGGAAGGAAGGGAAATGTGGAAAATATTCATAGAGAAAATCAGGCATTGATGTGTGTTGTAGTTTGAGTGCTTTCCTCCAAAAACCCCTGTTGAAACTTAATTTCCGATGCAACAGTATCAGGAGGTGAGGCCTAACTAGAGGTATTTAGGTCATGAGCGCTGCACCTTCATGAATAGATTAATATCACTGTACAAAGAGCTTATGGGAGTGGATTCACTCTTTTGCTCTTATGCCATGTGAGGATACAATGTTTTATTCTCCCTTGCCCTTCTGCCTTCCACCATGTGAGGCTGCATCAAGAAGGGCCACACCAGACACCAGGTACAAGTACCTTGATCTTGGACTTCCCCGCCTCCAGAACTGTGAGAAATAAATTTCTGTTCTTTACAAATTACGCCATCTTGGGTATCCTGTTATAGCAGCACAAAACAGATTAAGACAATGTATCAAAAAATTATCCTGCTGCAAGTGGAAAGCTATGGTGACAACTTATTTATGTATCAAGGCTTTATGTAGCACTTAACATGAGCCAGCCACTGTTCTAAGCACTTTTAAAATATTAATTTACTTAATCCTCCTAACAACTCTTTATTAACCTCATTTTACATTGAAGAAACTAAGGCACAGAAATTAATTCCAGTTCACACAGTCAATCAGTGACAGTCTCTAAATTCAAAGTGAGGCCATAGGTTCCTTAGACTCTCCTTTTGCCTACTGCCATGTACACCTTGTAGGAGGAGATGAATCTGCTGAGTATTATTCTATCATGTTCCATTGCTGCTCTCTTCTCCTTCTGCCCTCTTGCACTAAGCCACTGCAGCTCCCTCTACTTGAACCACAATACACTGGGCCCAAGTTTAGGTTCCAAAATCTAGACCTCCTAGGTTCAGATCCTCTTACTTTGTTCCAACATTTGCCCTTTGCTCCCTGCCCCATTCTTACATTTTCACTGATGTAATGAAGGCATAACAACGTTGATGCTCAGACCTTAAGACAGATTTGGTTTTTCTGGCTTCCAGTCTCAGAACCCCCTCTTTGAACTTCCATCCTCAGAAGTCCCTCTTTCCATCCTTTTTCCATTTTGAACTCTCTCGGTAATCTTTCTGGCCAAATTCTAACGCCTGATATCTAACTATCATGTGAGGCCTCCTGGCCATTGTCCTTGCTGAACTTGCTCCAGACTCCCTTGAGGAGAGATTGGTGCCAGGTAGAACTCCAAGAAAATGTAATGCATTCTGTATTCCCTGAACCCAGGGATCTCAAAAGCTTTTTAAAAATAAGACATCATGTTTTCTCAATAAAATAAAGTTCACATTTTTGTGTTTTAGACACAATACTTGGAATGTCTCCATTTTTCTAACTTTTATTATAAAATAATATAATTTTTTATAGTACTCTTAACGAAGTATTTTTTATATTAAAAAGTTATTTTCATATTGTAAACATTTACATGTGAACCTTCTAACAACTCCTCAAGGTAAACTCTGTAAGAGACTTTAGTTGCTTTAGGCCGATGATTTTCAAATGCTTTTTACTGTAGTCTATAGTAAGAAAAACAAATAATGGTGCAACCCAATGCGTGTGTGCTAAGACAAAAATTTCCTCTAACAATACTGTATTAGGCCATTCTTGCATTCCTATTAATAAACACCTGAGACTGGGTACTTTATAAGAAAAGAGCTTTAATTGGCTGGTGATTTTGTAGGGTATATAGGAAGCATAGCAGCATCTGCTTCTGGGTAGGCCTCAGGGAGCTTTTACTAATGACAGAAAGTGAAGCAGGAGCAGGTACTTCACATGGTGAAAGCAGAAGCAAGGGGGTGGGAGGAGGTGTCATACTTTACAGGAAGATCTCATGAGAACTCGCTCACTATCAGAAGAACAGCACTAAGCCACGAGGGATCCACCACCATGTCCCAAATACCTCTCACCTGGCCCCATGTTTAACATTGGGGATTACAGTTCCACAGGAGAGTCGGTGGGAAGAAAGATCCAAACCATATCATTCCACCCCGGCCTCTCCAAATCTCATGCTCTTCTCACACTGCAAAATACAATCATGCCTTCCCAACAGTCCCCTAAAGACTTAACTCATTCCAGCATTAAGTCCAAAAGCCCAAAGTCCAAAGTCTCACCTAAACAAGGCAAATCCCTTCTACCTATGGGCCTGTACAATCAAAAAAGTTTATTTACTTCAGAAATACAATAGGGGTACAGACGTTGGATAAATACTGCCATTCCAACAGTGAGAAATCAGTCAAAAGAAAGGGGCTGTAGCCCCCAAACAATTTCAAAACCTGGCAGGGCATTCATTAAATCTTAAACTCCAAAATAATCTCCTTTGACTCCATATCTTTCATCCAGGACATACTGGTGCAAGGTGTGGGCTCCCAAGGCTTTGGAAGCTCTGATCCTATGTCTTTGCTACCCTGAGAGTTTCACTGGGGACTCTGTGTGGAGATTCCAACTCCACATTTTGCCTTGTCACTGCTCTAATAGAGGTTCTTTGGGGGGGTTCCACCCCTGCATCGGGCTTCTTCCTGAGCACCCAGGCTTTTTCATACTTCCTCTGAAATCTAGGCAGAGGTTGT
This sequence comes from Colobus angolensis palliatus, assembly GCF_000951035.1. Taxonomy (NCBI): domain Eukaryota; kingdom Metazoa; phylum Chordata; class Mammalia; order Primates; family Cercopithecidae; genus Colobus; species Colobus angolensis. Next base: position 2,016,641 of record NW_012114500.1, on the reverse strand, counting down.
CAGGCCTCATTCACTTTTGTACTTTCTGTGCACACAGGCATAACATCACATGGAAGCCACCAAGGCTTATGGCAGCTTGTGCTTTCCAGAGTGGCAGCACAAGCAGTATCTGAAGCTCTTTGAGTCAAGGCTGGAGATGGAGTGTTTGGGAGGCAGGAAGCAATGTCTCTAGGCTGTGTAGGGCAGTGGGGCCCTAGGCTTGTCCCACAAAACCATTCTTCCCTCCTAGACCTCTGGGCCTGTGATGGGAGGGGCTGATGTGATGGTCTCCCATATGCCTTTGAGGCCATTACCCCATTATCTTGGATATTAGCACTTGGCTCCCTTTTAGTTATGCAAATAACTCTAGAAAATGGTGGCTCCACAGCCTGCTTAAATTTGTCTCCTGAAAAAAAAAAAGCATTTTCTTTCTCTGCCACATGGCCAGGCTGCAAATTTTCCAGACTTTTATGCTATGCTTTCTAATAAATATAAATTCAAACTTTAAGTCATTCCTTTACTCCCACTTCTGATCATAGGTGATTAGACACAGCAAGATCACATCTTGAACACTTTGCTGCTTAGAAATGTCCACCACCAGATATCCTAAGTCATCACTCTAGTTCAAACTTCCACAGATCCCTAGGGCATGAACAGAATGCAGCCTGACTCTTCACTAAGGCATAACATGTGTGACCTTTGCTCTAGTTTCCAGTAAGTTCCTCATTTCCATCCGAGGCCTCCAAGGCCTGGATTTCACTGTCCATATCACTATCAGTATTTTGGTTATAACTATTTAACCAGGCTCTAAGCAGTTCCAAACCTTCCCTCATCTTCCTATCTTTTTCTGAGCCCTCTGTACTCTTCCAGCGTCTACCTGTTACCAATTCAAAAGCTGCTTCTACATTTTCAGATATCTTTATAGCAATGTTCCACTCCTCAGTACCACTTTTCTGTTTTAGGCCATTCTTGTATTGCTATAAAGACATATCTGAGACTGGGTAATTTATGAGAAAATAGGTTTAGTTGGCTCATGGTTCTGCAGTCTGTATAGGAAACATAGTGGCATCGGCTCTAGAGAGGCCTCAAGGGGCTTTTGCTCATGGAACAGGCACTTCACATGATAAAAGCAGGAGCAAGAGAGGGTAGGGGAGGTGCTATACTTTATAACAAGCAGATCTCATGGGAACTCACTATCGTGGAGACAGTAGCAAACCATGAGGGGTATGCCCCTAGATAGGTCAGGGTTCTCTAGAGGGACAGAACTAATAGGATAGATGTATATTAAAAGGGAGTTTATTAAGGAATATTAACTCACAAGATCACAAGATCTCACAATAGACCATCTGCAAGCTGAGGAGCAAGGAAGCCAGTCTGAGTCCCAAAGCTGAAGAACTAGGAGTCCAGTGTTCAAGGGCAGGAAGCATCCAGCACAGGAGAAAGATGTAGTTTGGGAGGCTACAACAGTCTGATGTCTCCACGTTCTTCTGCCTGCTTTTATTCTGGTCACGTTGGCAGCTGATTAGATTGTGCCCACCTAGATTAAGGGTGGGTCTGCCTTTCCCAGCCCACTGACTCAAATGTTAATCTCCTTTGGCAACTCCCTTACAGACACACCTAGGATCAATACTCTCCATCCTTCAATCCAACCAAGTTGACACTCAGTGTTAACTATCACAGCCCCCATGACCCAAACACCTCCCAACAAGCTCTACTCCTAGCACTGGAGATTACAATTCAACATGAAATTTGGTGGAGACACAGATCCAAGCCATATCAAATACCTTTCAAAGGTATGATACACTCTGATTTTGTTTATATTAGGCTTTTATTTTTTCAAATAAGCCAACTAATGTTATGTTTCAATTAGAAAATAATCAATATGTTATTGTCAGCTTACTGGTCTTTGATAAACCTATCTTCTCCTTGCTCCTTACACACACACACACACACACACACACACACTACACAGAGAATATATAGCTCAAAAATATATACTGGGAACAGAACACCGTCTCTCAGAATCTGGCTGTTTTCACAAGCCTAACAACTATCAAGAGAGTGTATGACCACATGGATTTCCTGTCCCTTGGGTCCGAAGGATCAATTTATCAAATGCTGGAAAGCTTTGTGTAAGACTCTATCCCAAAGCAAATGACACTTTTTCCCTCAGTCTAAATGAGGTAGTATTGACTGTGGAATATATATTATTTGTCAAAGGAGGGTTAAGCGATGCTTGAAGTTGAGAAGGAGATATATTTAAATACTGACAAGGAAACAAATTATAGTCTTTTTCTAGAATATGTTACTTTCTGAATTTATAAATTATACTGGATTAAGGATATGGATTTCTAACTAACAGTTTACCTATGTTTTCCTTTTCTATGCCTAGGATATAAAAATAAATAAGTTATTTTATAAATGTATCACAAGATTGTAGAAAAGAGTCTGGGACAACCAAGAAGGTCCAAATTATTTTCCTCATCTAAATTCATCAGACTTTATTCATTTAACAAGATTGGTAACGAAGATCATTCCTTTGAGACAACATTTTTAGCCTCAAGATTTAGCACAGAGGAGTTATGTTCACTGTGTAGAGGAGTCTCCAACCAAGAGAACCCCAAGTGCTAACAAGGACCAAAGAGTCTAAGGAGCCCTTCACCCTGGTTACCTCACTACTTTTCAGAGGACCATTATGAGGCAGGAAATTACACCATGTTTTCAAGGACTATATGCTGTTGAGAATAGAAAGCAGTTCAGCACAGTACATTGCTTTGGACTTGATTCTGTATTTTCTCAACCTGAGGGTAAAAATGTATAAAGACAGAATAAAAGCCAAGAAACAAAATATACACCAAAAAAATGGTGGTAGAGAGAGCACTGGAAGCATGATTTTGCTTCAGAAGAGAGTTAATATGAAATTTAAATGAAAAGAGGGACTAAAATACTTCTCAACAAGCAAGTAACAAAAGACAAACTCACCAGATCTCTTGGGAACAGACAATTTCATATTCATGGTATTTATAAATATTTGAGTCATCAAAACTATAAGTCTGTCATTGCCTAGAAAATTACTTAAATTACTTAATTCACTTCAAAGATACATTCTCTGTCTCTCCTGGGTTCAGTAATACTTCTCTTTCAAACGTTCATTCAAAATTCACTTAGTCTGCTTTGTGCTGCTATAACAGAATACCAGAGAATGGGCAATTTATAAAGAACAACTGTAAGATTTATCTTACAGTTCTGGAGGCTAGGAAGTCCAAAGTTGAGGGGCCCACATCTGACAAGGGCCTTCTTGCTGCATCACTCACAGCAGAAGGCAGAAGGGCAATGGAGCATGTGGGGAGTTACTGGGGGGAGTAGGCTGAACCCCGCCTTTTATCAGGAACCCATTCCTGCAATAACATTAGTCCATTCTTGAGGACAGAGTCCTCATGACTTAATTACTTCCTAAAGATCCCACCTTTCAACACTGTTGTAGTGCAGGTTAAGTTTCCAACCCATAAACTTTGGAGGGCACAGTCAAACCACTGCATTCACTCACATGGTAAAGGCCATCCCACAGGGATCTCTGAATTTCTATAGAACTTACAATCTGCACAGTTTATTTTTGCACCTGATAACACAGACAAATCCACCTCTTTTCACTCCTGTACCTGTACAGGTAACCATGACTATAGAAAATCCCACAATCATGTGGGAAGATATTTTGAATTAATAAACACAGATAAGGGTAAGCTTCTAATGCTACCAGAAATTCTACTGAGCGTCCTTGATCTATCCACTTTGTCAGTCTCCTAGATGATAATCCACACCTTTCTCCTCGTACCTCAAACACCTTCTATTCTATCCTTATTCCCAGTAGGAAGCTGATGACTCTGCTTCCTCCATACTGAGAAAATTAGAGCAATCAGAAAAGAACTTCCATGGACTCCACTGTCTGCTAACACTTGCTCTCACATACTAGGCCCTTTCTTCTGTTGCCATAGATGAATTATAGATGAAACTATCTAAAGCCAAATCTTCCATTTTTGCACTAGATTCCCTTGCCTCTCTCCTATATCATCAGCATTTCATCCTCTGCTGATTCACGCCCACCTGGATATAGATATATACACACACACACATATATATTCTTCTAACCCCACTACCTTGCTACTTATATTTCCATATCTTGGATCCCTTTTGCAGAAAAACTTTTTGAAATAGTTATCTGTATTTTTTGCTTACCTCTGTTCTCACCTGAATTCTCTTTAAACTCATCCTATAAGGCTTTGACTTCATTGATCCACTAAATCTTCTCTGACTATTGTCACAAATGACCTCCGTATTGCTAAATCCAATGATCAATTCTCAGTCCTCATCCTTTTTCCTATAGTTGATCATTCCCCTTGATACATTATTTTTCACAGTTTCAGAAAGCCTGCATTTTTCTTGAGTTTCTTCCTACTGCACAAATCACTCCCATTCCTTCTCAATCTCTGTTATGGTCCCCTTTCGTTCCCAAACTCTTCATATTGAAGTGCTTCAGGACTTAGTCTTTAATTGCCTCCCAGAGGAGGACTTACAGTGAAGCTAATGATGTTTAATTTTAGCTTCAGCAATCCTCCATTGCATGGGCCCATTTCAAGGGTCTAGGAAAGCCCTCAAAATCTGTTCATGCTTTCAAATTGTAATTGGTTAAGACTACTTTTTCCTCCTTTTCACTTCTTTTATCACATTTCCTTACATCCAGGTGCTACTGGAGTAGCAGCAGTCATGTTGGGGATGTGGCCAAAAGCAACCAAGGTTTTATAGGGTATTTTTATGTGGTTTTGTCATTTCCATGTATTAAGGTAATGCTAGCTACCTCATAAAGGAGCTGGCTTTAAACAGTATTCCACCTATTTATGTGCTAAAGGTTGAGTTGCAATATGAATGTGTTGTGAGGCACCTGAGACTATATATGTAGTAGAAGGAAAAAATTATTTAAAATATATGGATCCATAAACTAATCTATAAAAAAATTCTTCCAATCTTCAGACATGTAAAATTAATACTTAATCAAAATGAAAATTTTTGGCTGGGCATGGTGGCTCACACCTGTAACCCACCAATTTGGGAGACTGAAGCAGTGGATCACCTGAGGTCAGGAGTTCGAGACCAGCCTGGACAACATGGTGAAACCCTGTCTCTACTAAAAACACAAAAATTAGCCGGGCGTGGTGGTGCAGGCCTGTAGTCCCAGCTACTCAGGAGGCTGAGGCATGAGAATTGCTTAGACCTGGGAGGCAGAGGCTGCAGTGAGCTGAGATGACTCCACTGCATTCCAGCTTGGCCGACAGAGCAAGACTCCATCTCAAAAGAAAAAAAAAGAAAGGAAATTTTTTTCTGTCAGTAACACACTTGGTAATGCAGTATGTCAATTATAAATGTATAACTTCTTTCCTTTTTGATGGGAATAAAATGTAATCAAATGTAGTAGAACTCCTGTTTGTAGGGTATAAACCTGTATCAGTATTAACAGTTTTTCTGTGGATAAAATCTTGCATTTTATGCATCCCAGTAATCAGTGATAAAAAAAATTTTAATAATTTATTTCTATTTTCTATGAAAACGTTTGTAAATTATTGTCATAGAGAGTGGTATGAGTAGGCCGGGGGCAGTGGCTCACACCTGTAATCTAGCACTTTGGGAGGCCGAGGTGGCTGGATCATAAGGTCAAGAGATCGAGACCATCCTGGCCAACATGTTGAAACCCCATCTCTACTAAAAATACAAAAATTAGCTGGGCGTGGTGGCACATGCCTGTAATCCCAGCTACTAGGGAGTCTGAGGAAGGAGAATCGCTTGAACCCGGGGGACGGAGGATGCAGTGAGCTGAGATCGCGCCATTGCACTCCAGTCTGGCGACAGAGTGAGACTCCGTCTCAAAAAAAGAAAGAAAAGAAAAAAGAGAGTGGTTGAGTAGACAGCCTAAAATAGTAAGGAAAAATGTTCGAGTGCTTTGTCAGTAAATTAATTAAAATACTGTCATTTTTCCAGACTTGGTAATATTTTTACATTTCTCAGCTTTTTAAAATATACAACCTGCTTTTTTATTTTTTCCATTATTTACTATTGCCCTAATTTTATATTTATAATTCTTTCAGAGAGTCTCCCACATTGTTTGTAAATCAGATCCTGGAAACAGAATCCACTCCTGCTGCTCCTCTTCCTTATATGCGTTCACCCTTTTGGGGATCATCCAGTCTTGGCTTTAAAACCTGTGTCAATACCAAAGAATCTATCTCTAATACCAGACTTCTATCTTGAATACAAACTTCTCTCTGGAACTCCAAATTTTAATAAATGTCTAATATACATTTCATACTCAACATGTCTAAAATCAAACTCCTTAATAAAACCAAAACTGTGTCACCCACCAGTCTTTCCCAAGTCAATTATGGGTGACGCTATCTTTTCTGTTGCTCAGGCCAAAACTTTGGTGTTATCCTTGACTTCTTTCTCTGAATCTTTACAGCTAATCCTGTTAGCTCTACTTTCAAACTTCCATACTCAGAATCTATACCCAAACTCTATCCAGACCACCTCTCACCATCTTCACTGCTTCCCCCGGATCAAAGCTACCATCATTTCATGTCTAGATTACAAGAGCTCCACAATATCTCCTTGCTTCTACTTCTGCTCACACCATTACTCCGACTCCACCCCCGACACCATTACACACACATTGCAACTCAGCTCATGTCTCTCCTCTGTGCAAAACCCTGCCCTGGCTTCCTGTTTCAATCAGAATAAAAGGAAAAGTCCCTACAATGACCTCCAGCCAGTATATCATTTGTCCTCCTCCCTCTTGTCTCTCTGACATTATCTCTTACTACTCTCCCTTCACTTCCTCTGTTTCAAGCACAGGAGCTTTCTTTCCCATCCTCAAATACATAAGATTACTGCCTGAGGTCTTTTGCTATGGCCTATTGCCTCTTGGAAATGCTGCTTTTCCTTCACATATCTCCACGGCTGAGTCTCTCATTTCCTGTAAGTCACAAATGCCACCTTCTCAATAAGACCTACTCTTGACCACCCTATGTAAATTTCAACACATTCCCCCTCCATTTCCAATACTCCTTACCCTGCTTTATATAATCTTTTTCCATAGCATATAAGATCACCTCTTCATATACAATATAATTAATTATGTTATCATATAACATCTGTATCTGCAACTAACCCTGTGTGTATGTATGTGCACACATACCCCTGAATGTGAATTTTGTGAGTCAAAATGTTTTCTGTTTACATTACTAATACATTCCAAGAGCCATGCACCCAAATATTTTTTAAATAAATAAATAGAATATTTTTGTTATAGTAGTAAATCGTGTAAATAAGAGTAACAGCTACTAATGTTTATTTTTCTTTAAAAAAGAAGTAGAAAAAGTAGATTTAGCATGTTATTAGTTTATATTTCTTATTGCTTTCCATTTATTTGTGGGGTAATTTTTGTTATTGTTTTGGTGGTGGTGGTGGTGTTAGTATGAACAGAATTGGATTTAGGGCAGGGTTCCCCCAGGGTCCCCAAACCCTGGGCTGCAGACAGGAACTGGTCCCTGGCCTGTCAGGAACCTGGTGGCACAGCAGGAGGTGAGCAGCAGGGGAGAGAGCATTATCACCTGAGCTCTGCTTCCTGCCAGATCAATAGTTGCATTAGATTCTCATAGGAAGGTGAACCCTATCGTGAACTGGCATGTGAGGGATCTAGGTTGCACTCTGTATATGAGACTCTAATGCCTAGTGATCTGAGGTGGAACAGTTTCATCCTGAAACCATCCCCCGCCACCCCACTCCACGCTCATCCGTGGAAAAATCATCTTTCTTCCACAAAACTAGTGCGTGGTGCCAAAAAGCTTGGGATCCACTGATTTGGGGGAGAGGGCATAAAGTTTTGAAAGAATGAGTCAGACTGCCAAGACTATAGAAAGGAAGAATCAGAGGGGCTCAAACATCCTCACCGGTTGGATTTCCATCATCTTTCTCCCCAGAGTCTATAACAATATTGTTCCCAAGACCCTCAGTCTGTTTGTCTCCTGACTAAAATTGCATTTCTTTAGGAGAAAAACCCAGATTGGCCCACCCAGGATGCCTATCCATGAATTAATCAGTTACAGTGTCAGAACCACCGAGACCTAAAATGTGTATTAGGAGCCATGCCTACTGAAAAGTGAATAGCTGTAAGGCAAGTTCTCAAATGTGCAAATTGATCTGCCATTTTTAAAACCTTTACAAAGACAATTGAGGAAGGACAACTACTCAGCTTTATGTTTTTATCATTTTAAATTTTATTCAAGTTATTCCTAAACAACATCAAAATATTTCTGTTTTCATAAGAAAATGTAAAACCTTTCAGAAATATATTCCTGAAAATTTAATTCTATTCTTACATGTTTGAGTTCATTTTTTACACACTTGAAAGAATGTGTTAGACAACATTTTGTAAAGGCAGGGAGCAGGACTTGCTGATCAATGCACTCTGCTCTAGGCACTGTTAACCACATTATACTAAATGAATATATGTACCAATCAGTACATTAGCAAAGCACCACAAAAATAAGCCTTGAATACACAGTCAAAGAAAAAAAGCCTACCCCTCAAAGAAAGACTAGTTTAGATACAAAGTCAACTATATCATCATCCGGAGTACCCTGGTAACTTCAGTTCATTCTTTAAACATATAAAAATAACTATGGCGTTAGATAAGGCTGGGAAAAATTAGAAGAAAATGAAAGCATACTGAAACCTATGTTTTGTACAGTGAGGGTTAAAGACGCTAGACAAAAAATAACTCTAAAATCTGATACCAAATCAAACATAAATATAAGCACATATGTTAAATGCAATAGAAATCAAAATATAATATTCAAATCAAAAGAAAAAATAGAGCTTCAAAAAATTAACCAATTTAACAGAATATTGGAAAGGAGAAAAAATAATTAGGGAGAATAAAAAGCACAAAACACAAGATAAGTTGGCAAATACAATTCCAAACATGTTCATTATCAGAAAATATAATTGGCTAAAATCACTAGTTAGAAAATTCAGCTATATATTCTTCCCAAAAGATAAACTATATAGAAGGTAAAAATAAAAAGATAAGAGAAAATAACAAAGATTAAAACATCAATATCTAAAACTTGGAATTTAGAGAGAAATAAGAATCAAAGAGGGCAGACTGAACCACTATTACTGCTTTAAATTGGGAGTAACTACATATTCATTTATTAAGTCAACAAATATTTGCTGATAACCTACAATGTGTCAGGCATTGTTATAGGCCAGGGACACATGAGTGAAAAAAAACAGGAAAAATCAAATACATAATAGGAGGAAAATACCACTCACCATGCATCAAATATAATAAAATATTTCAAAATCAATATAACAAAATATTTAAGGTTATTAAGGTTAAATCATAAAATGGCAAAATATAATCTAAAATTATAATAATTGTAATTACAGTTCTTTTTTTTTTTTTTTTTGGTGAAAATTAAATGAGATAACTTATTAAGAGACCCAGCACAGTGCCCAGCATTTAATAGGTACCTGATCTATCACTGACATAGGGATCATAGTAAAACTTTTGGCAGTTAGCAGTGTCCAGTTGGAAATCCTTTTCTGGTACTGTTATCTTCTTAATAAAACACTTAAAATATTACCATGATAGTAGCACTTAGCGTCTGTAGTTTGTTGCTCTTGATCTATAATTATTTAAGAAAAAATATTCAAGGAATTATATGGCAAAATCTATGCCCGGTAAAACAACCTAGATTTTCCTCCCCCTGATTTCTTCTTCTTAACAAAAATGTATCTCAGTGAATTTGATTTCTTTTACAAATAACATTATATCATTTACTTTAAATATATGTGTATTTTCTTTTTTTTCCTCAAGACATCTTTAACATTGAAGAAGCCAAACTGCCTTATTAATTGGAATGAAAGTTGTGGTTATATGAAAGGTTATATGTGGTTATGTGAAGGTTACAATGAAAAGTTTTAATTCATAAAATAATAACTTTACTAGTTGCATGGTTATTAGACATAAGCCTTTCAAAGATAATTTTTTAAATGTACCCTAATGGACAAAATAAGGAGTTTCTTAGTTTTTGCATGAATTATGCACTTAATAGCAAGAACAATCCTTCAACTATTTTCATAGTCTATGAGGTAATGTTTAGGTTCTCAAACTTTCTGTAGAAGGATTGTGGGATTGTGAGTAGGAGCAGATAGTGTTGGGGATTGAATATCTAAATAGAGTTCAACTTACTGTGTTAGGCATAATTTTTTGAATATATAGGTTGGATAAGTTATTTGGTATTTGTTTTGGGCTAGAGGTTCTCCC
>NW_012114500.1:1944699-2000059 GCF_000951035.1 Colobus angolensis palliatus | reverse complement strand
ACTAGTGAGATGACCCCAGTACCTCAGTTCAAAATGCAGAAATCACCGGTCTTCTGTGTCCTTCGCGCTGGGAGTTGGAGACTGCAGCTGTTCCTATTTGGCCATCTTGCTCCACCCCTACAGTTCTTTATAGTTATAATAAAATATTACTAAAGAAAGAATAAAGAAAGAAAAAAGAATAATGGAAAAATGTACCATGTTAATTAATAAATTCAATCAAGACAATATTACCTTTTTTCAAAGTAATCTGTAAATTCAAAACAAGTTCTTCAGAATTTCACAGGGCATCTTTTCTCAATGAAAGTGAATAAAGAACACAAAAACAGAACTATCTATCTACGGAATCATGGAATAATAAAACGGCAAATTATAAGTCAGTAGGGGAAAGAACTTTAAACAAATCAAGTTAGGACAATTGGATCTACATATTGAAAAAATGAGATTTCTATTCATACCATAAACAAAAAGATTTCCATCTAAAGACCTAAATTAAAAATAAAAGTGAATGAAAAATATAAAACTATTAGAAGAAAATGAAGGAAATTACTTTAATCACTTAGAATAGGAAACCTGTCTGAAATGAGACACAAAAAGCACACATTCTAAATAAAGAGATAAACAGTTTGACTTCACCAAAACTTAGTACTACTAAGTAAACGGAGGGAGGTGCAGATACCAGCAAGAGGCAAATCAATTACCTCACAGAATCTTAGAGGATTCCAGAAAATGGAAACATCTAGTACCTCGGAAGGCAGGTTTTGCCTTGGAACTGAAAATAAGAAAATTGATGAAAAGTCTATATAAGGAGCAATAACTCCATATGCTCCTCTCTTGTTGTCATGAATCAAACAACAGCCCCAACCTCACCTACTGTCAAGCAGATATCAGATGATATACCCTCTGGAAAGGTTTCACCACAGAAAGCCTGGATACAGTGGATACCAGGCACAGCTGAAGGAATAAATGAATTATTGTACTAAAGACCAAGGGATATATACAAAATTCTGCAAACAAAACAGTGAGATACTCAGCCCCTTTCCGTGCTTGGTTAGTCCTCCCAATCATAGCAGCCAGGCTTATTATACCCATTCATTTTCCCATTCCTGGTGAGTGATTAAAGGATTATTTGGGGGAACTGAACAGTCCAAAGTATAGGGATTGAACATGAGGAGACCTATAGACATACGTTAATGATCCTGCAATAAAATGGCAAGGTCGTCATCCTATAACTTGACAATAAAGGCTACCCTTTCATGCTCCAGTCAGATCTGTTGTGCCTCACTGTTAAGTATGAGTAGTTGACCAAAGATTACCAAGCAGTTGAGGAGAGCCTCTATCATAAAAGACAGACAACAAAATAAACAAATATTTTCTAAAGTACATAGGAGCAATGCATGCAGCAGCAGAAAAACTTTAAAAAATTAAATCTACAGTTGATAACTGTAGAGAAAAAAGAAATTGTTTAAAAAGGAAACAACAGAAGAATACTATTTAGAAGATAAAAAGAAAAATGAGGAATTCTTAGAAATTAAATATATATGTTACATATACACACATGCATACATATATACATATATATAATAGATATAAAAATATTTTAACTCAAATAAAAAAACTTATTCACTCCTGTTCAGCTGAGAAAATTTCAAAGAATGCAGGAAAAAAAGGCAAAACAAATAGAAAATTGACTAAAAATAGGGTCAGTCCAGGTGATTTAAAATCCAAATAATTAGTGCTGTAGAAAATGATAAGAAGGGAAATGGAGAAGGAAAAGTATCAAAGAAATAATAAAAGAAAATTTTTCTTGCAGTCTTAAGGAACACGTGTTTCCAAAATAAAAGGGTCATGAAGGAGCTAGAACAATGACTAAAAGGGAAAAAAAAAAAAAAGAATATCTTTAAGCACAACATCATAAAATTTCAGAACCATAAAAATAAAGAGAAAAATTCTAAGAGTTTTCAGACAGAAGAGAAATGTCATATACTGAGAAACAGGCATTACATTTATTTTAGACTTGTTAACTACTGCAATGGAAGCTAAATGCTATTACAGCAGTCCTTTAGAACATAAGAGGCTGCTATTAGTAACATATAATTCTGCTTACAGTCAAATAGGACATAGAATAAAGGCATATTTGGATTCACACTTTTTCCCTTAAAGCTCTTTATGCACTATGATAACAGGGAAGTCAAGTCGAAAAGCGGAAGAAATCGTATCCAGGAAGCAAGAGAGACAAAACTGGAGAGAGGCAAAGCTAATTCACAGCACAAGTCCCAGGATGACAGATGAGTAGCAAGCCTTAAGAGCAACTGGTCCATACACAGTAACTAGATATCATAAATTCTATTCAATCACCTGTGGATCATATATAAAAACTGACCACATACTAGGTTATAAGACAAACTTTAAAGAGCTGACTCATGTAGATTACATTTTATCACAAGTTAGAAATCAAAATTAAAAGAAATTTTAAAAAATATATACAGACTATTAAAACATACTATTAAATAACTCATTAGTTAAAACATACTACTAAATAAGCCCTAATTATAATGATAATTATAACAACCTAAGAGCAGTTAGAAGTTCGGAAAGAAAAATAGAGCTCAATAAGGGAAATTTGAAAGCTAAAATAATAAAGATGCATCAGCAATTAAAGCGAAAAACACAATAGAAATATAAGCATAAATCTAGTAAAGATATGGATGCCCACTGTCACCACTTCTACTCAACATTTTACTGCAAGTTCTAGCCAGTCTCACCAGAAAAGTAAAAGAAAAAGTGCATAAGGAAAAAATAAAATAAAGCTGTTATTATTTGTTAATGAGATATGTTAATGAAATATGTACATTGAAAAATAAAATAATTTACAAACAAGATTTTAGAATTATAAGAGTTTAGCAAGTTTATGGGTGTAGAAATATAATTGACTTTCTATAGTGGGCTAATATCCAGTAAAGTAAAATATAAACTTTTCAATTTTATTTTTATTAGTATTATAATAGGAAAATAATAGTGGTAATAACAATGAGGTGCCTAGGAATTAATCTAATGAAAAATGTACCAGTTTTCTATAGAAACATTTTAGAAATATATTGAAAAAATAGTATCAAATACTTAATAAAAGGATAGGCATCCCTTTACAAAAACTACTGTCAGAAAGTTGTCAATTTTCCTTAAATTGATGTATATATTTGGTATAACTTCACATAATATTCTAACAGATTTTATTATTTATGTGTATATATGTATACATGTGTGCATATATTATATATATATTTCATTCAAGGGACTTAAATTCGTTTCTTAAACTTTTTATTTTGGGAGAGTTACAGCATCTTGTGCAGTAGTAAAAAATAGTAAGAAGTCATCACATGTACTTAGTTTCCCCCAGTAGTAACATCTCACAAAACTCTAGCACAATATCAAAACCAGGATATTAAGAGTAACATAGTAAAAACACAAAACAATTCCATCAGCACAAGAATCCCTTGCTTTGCTCTTTATGGCCACACCACCCACTCCCCTATTCTTACCATCTGGCAATCACTGATCTGTTCTCAATTTCTTTATATCATTTGAGAATGTTATATAAAGAGAATCATAGTGTATGTAACCTTCTGGGATTGGCTTTTTTCACTCAGCATAATTCTATCAAAATCCAACTGATTGTTGCACTTATCAGTTGTCCTTTCCTTCTTACTGCTGAGTCATATCCCATGGTATGAATATTCTACAATTTGTTTAACCATTCACCTGCTGAAGGATATATAGTTGTTTCCAGTTTGGGGTTATTCCAAATAAAGCTTCTATGAACATTCCCGTAGAGGGTTTAAATGAACAAAAGTTTTTATTTCTCTGGGATAAATGTGTAATGGTACCATTGTGGAGTCATAGTAGTTGTATGTTTTGTTTTGGAAAAAACTGCCAAACTATTACGCCAAGTGCCTATGCCATTTCACATTTTACGTTTTTATTTTAGTCATATTTATAGGTCTGTAGTGATATGTCATTGTAATTTTAATTTATATTTCTCTAATGACTAATGATGTTGAAAACTTTCCATATGTTTATTTTTCATGTGTATATCCTCTTTGTTGAAATGTCTGTTCATGTCTTTTGCCCATTTTTCTTCTTGGACTATCTGGGTATTTTACTGTTGAGTTTAACAAGATACTAGTACTGTTTTAGATGCATGATATACAACCATTTTTTCTATATATATAGTTTATCATTTTATCTACTTAAGAGTGTGTTTTGCAGAGTAAACTTTTTAAATTTGATGAGATACAATTTATCCATTTTTCCTTTAATGGATCATTTCTTTGTTATCAAATCTAAGAAGTCTGTCTAGCCAAATATTTTTCTCCTATTTTTTCTAAAAGTTTTATAGGTTTATATTTTACATTTAAATCTTTAATCTATTTTGAGTTAGTTTTTGTATACACTTTGTATAAAGGTTTAGGTCAAGGTTCATTTTTTTGCCAGTTGTTCCAGAGCAACTTGTTGTAAAGGCTATCCTTCTTCCATTGAATTTCTTTTGCTTCCTTGTCTAAAATCAATTGGTTATATTTGTGTGAGTTTATTTCTGGGTTCTCTACAGCATTCCACTGATCCATGTGACTAACTCTCTACATTTAAAAAAAAAATCAGGTAGAATGATTTCTCCTATTTTATTCTTTTATTTCAAGATTAGGTATTCCAAGATCTGCATTATTTCATATAAATTTTGAAGTAAAGACTGTTTATCTCTATAAAATTGTCTTGCTGGGATTGTGGTAAGAATGCCATTAAAATTATAATTCGGTTTTGGAAGAATTGACAGCTTTATGACATTCAGTCTTTCATGCCTTCTATGGACTTTACAATGTCTTACAATGTTGAGCCTTCTATATCTCTGCATCTTCAGTTTATTTTATCAGCATTTTGTAGTTTTCAGCATTTAGATTCTTTATATGTTTTTTTAAAATTCATACCTAGGTATTTTACTTTCTTTGAAGTGGAAGTTAATGTTATTATCTTTTATTTCTATTTTCATATGTTTGTTCTTAGTATATATAAATGCAATTGATCTTTGTGTGTTGATCTCATAACTTCTAACCTTGCTGAAGGCATTCATTAGTTCTAGGAGTTCTCTTTTAGTTTTAGCTTTTAGGTTCCTTGGAATTTTCTGCATAAACAATAACACCATCTGAAAATATGGGCAGTTCTATTTCTTCCTTTTCAATCTGCCTGTCTTTCCCCACCCTGGCCCTCTTTCCTGACTTTTTTTTGCAGTGACTAGAGCTAGAAATTCCAGTATTACATTAATAACAGTGACGCCAGCAAATTGACTTTAATATTTATGTGCAAGATCAAAGAATAAGAATAGCCAAGATACTCCTAAAGTACAAGAACACCTTGTGAAGACATGTAACATCAAATTTCAAAATTGAACATATGCATTTCTTGCAAACTGGGGATTCCAATTCTAAATATATATTCTAAAAAAAATCTTTGCACCTATTTCCTGGAAACATATACAAGAAACTTTATAACAGCAAAACATTGGAAATAATAATCATATGTTTTAACATTGTTAACATTAAATAAATTATGTATATTTGCTCAATGGAATGGTATACATTACAGAAAAGGATGACCTAGAGCTACATAAAATAATGGAAACAAACATTTAAAACAAAACATTTTCTGCTTTAATATATTTTATTTTTAGGATTGGAAAGGTATAATTAGTAAATAAAAAATATATATTTTTATAGTTCACAATGTGATGTCTTGATCTATGTAAAAATTGTGTTATAGGTTCTTTTAGAAATTGCCAAATGGTTTTCTACAATGGCTGAACTAATTTTTGTTCCTACCAACAGTGTATAAGTGTTCCCTTTCTCTGCAACCTCACCAGCATCTGTTGTTTTTTGATCTTTTAATAATAGCCTTTGTGACTGGCATACTATTATTGAGTTTATACCCAGCCCCCAGTCCCCAGCAACTACCATTCTACTCTGTCTGTGCTTTTTGTCTCATATCCAAAAAATTACCGTCTAGATCAATATCATACAGTTTTTCCCTATATTTTCTTCTGGTGATTTTACAGTTTTA
Source organism: Colobus angolensis palliatus (assembly GCF_000951035.1). Classification (NCBI taxonomy): domain Eukaryota; kingdom Metazoa; phylum Chordata; class Mammalia; order Primates; family Cercopithecidae; genus Colobus; species Colobus angolensis. Next base: position 1,993,957 of record NW_012114500.1, on the reverse strand, counting down.
TATCTTAACTATAATCCTTTGTGATTTGGTTTTTAAATAGTGTATGAGATAAAGGTCCAATTTCTTTCTTCTGTATGTGAATATCCTCTTTTTCCAATACCATTTATTGAACAGACTGTGCTTTCTGCATTGTATCTTCTCAGCAACTTTGTCAAATATAAATTAGCTATAAATTCACAAATTTATTTCCAGGCTCTCTATTCTGTTCCATCTGTCAATATGTCTGTTTTTATGCTACTACCATGCTGTTTTAATTACTGTAGCTTTACAGTATGTTTTGAGGCAAGGTATTGTGATTCTTCTAGTTTTATTCTTTTGTTAATGATTATTTCTGTGAAAACATCATTGGACTTTTGATAAAGAGTGCATTAAATCTGTACATCTCTTTGGACATTTAAATATTAATTATTCTAACCCATGAACACGGAATATCTTTTAATTTATTTGTGTCTTCTTCAATTTCTTTCATCAATGTGTTGTAGTCTCAGATCTTTCATCTCGCTTTCTCCCAGCCTGCAGTTTCTGCTGAGAAATCCACTGATAACCTTATGAGATGTTCCTTGCATGTGATGATCTGATGGTCTTTTTTTTCTCTTCTGCTCTCAAGATTCTCTCTCAATCTTTCATTTTTCTACAGTTTGATTATTATATATCTTGGTATAGTCTTCTTTAAGTTGAATATGATTAGAGATTTTTGGTTTTCTTGTACTTGCATGTTTAGATCTTTTTCCAGATTTTGGAACTGTTCAGGCATTATTAATTTAAATAAGCTTTCTGTCTCTTTCTCTATCTCTTTACCTTATAATGTGAATGTTTACTCTCTTGATGCTGTCTCACAAATCCTTTAGGCTTCCTTATTCCTTTCCATTCATTTTTCTTTTGTCTTTTCTGGATATTTTTAAATAAATTTTCTTTAAAGGCAAAGATTTTTTTTTATCAGTTCTGCTATTGGCTTTTTCTCTATTGCATTTTTTATTCTTTCATTGTATACTTCAGATCCAGAATTCCTATTTAGTCCTATTTAATGTTTTTAATCTCCCTGTTAGACTTCTCATTTTCTTCATGTATTATTTTCCTGATTTCCCTGAGTCGTCTCTCTGTGTCCTCTTGTAGTTCACCAAGTGTACTTAAAACAATCATTTTGAATTCTTTTCTGGCCAACTCATAGCTTTCCATTTGTTTGAAGTCAGTTACTAAAAATATTTTTCTCTTCCTTTTATGGTGTTATGTTTCCTTGTTTTTTTATGTTTCTTGTTGCCTGACTGAGAATAGTCAGTAACATCTGGAAGAGTTACTCCAAATGTACTCTACCAGATATTACTGACTACTCTCAATAGGGAAAGCCCTTTTCTTATGGGCTAGTGTGAGGGTGCTGTCTGGGTAGGGTGTGGCAGTTCAGGCTCTGGAGTGGGTACAGCAGCATAGTCATCATGCAACTTTGTTATCTAAGGTTAACCTGGGAAAGATTGCAGAGGTCATCAGTGGCCAAGGGAGTGGCTTTGGTGTTTGCAGTGTGGGCATGCATGGAACACCACAGAACTAGGGTTAGGAATGTGGGCACACATGAAGCAATCATGGAGCAGTGTCTGTAGTATAGGCATATGTGGCATGGCCACAGCTCCAGGTTGGGATGTACACAGGGTTGAGAAACGTAGCAGCCTTCCTCCAGTGGTAACACAACAGAAGCTGTTACTTGGGAGTGGGGGTGGAGCACAGCAGCATCTCCCTCTCTGGACATGCACAGAGGAGATGGCTATTGACAAAGGGTGTCTCAGTGGCAAAGGGTGCTGATGTCATCTGCAGAGCAGATCACTAAGGACTGCTGTGACACCCACTGCTTAGCTGACACTGATAGCCCCCATTCTTCCATCCTTCTTTTTTGTTCTTAGCCATTGCCAAACATCTAAGCTATGTCAGACACCCCAGCGATACTTTCTGCACAACTATTTGAGAGTTTTTTTCACCACTGTGTTGCTGCACCTTCTTAAGTGGACTCTTGAGCTCTCTCCCTAAGTGTATTAGTCTGTTCTCATACTGCTATAAAGACACCACTTGAGACTGGATAATTTGTACACAAAAGAGGTATAATTGATTCAGTTCTGCATGGCTGAGAGGGCCTCAGAAAACTTAAAATCATGGCAGAAAACTTAAAATCATGAAGGGGAAGCCAGGCACATCTTACATGGTGGCAGATGGGGGATGGGTGGGGAAGCACCAGACACTCATCAAACAACGGCATCTCATGAGAACTCACTATGACGAGACCAGCAAGGGGGAAATCGGCCCCCATGATCCACTCACCTCCCACCAGGTCCCTCTCTCCACTCGTGGGGATAACAATTTGAAATGAGGTTTGGGTGAGGACACACAGCCAAACCATACCATTAGGCTACTTTTATTCACGGGTAGCTGTCTATGTGTTGCTTTTTCTTGGGCAACAAAAGCAGGTACCTCATATTTCACCATCTTGCTGATGTCACAAGGAGGGATAACATAATTTTGAAATCTAAAGTTGTCATACAAAGCAACCTATAAGATGATTTAAGTTTGTAAAACCAATTAAAGCAAAACTAAACAATATATTCTTTTTGTTTTTGTTTTTCATAAAGATGGAGTCTTACTATGTTGCTCAGGCTAGTCTTCAACTCCTGTGCTCAAGCTATCCTCCTGCCTCGGCCTCTTGAAGCACTGGGATTACAGGTGTGAGTCACTATGCCTGGCCCAATATATTATTTTAACATGCATGTGTATGTGGCTAAACAAGGAAAACAAAAAGGAAATGATAAACACAACATTCTGTGTACCAGTTACCTTGATTGAGGGGTAGACAGAGAGATGGGATTAAGAGGTACACAGGTACAATCAAGGTATTGATAATGTTCTCTTTCTTAAGTTGGGTGGAGAAGACGCAAATATTAGTTTTATTTTTTTAATTTAAATAAAACATTTTATTCTTAATATCTTATAATTTTTAAAAGAAAATAAAAGATAAATATGCATACAAAAATCATGATAGTAGCTGCTTTTAAGGGGAGCAGGAGGGAAATAGAACTGCAAATAATGCTTTATATCCTAATAATTTATTTCTTTAACAAAAGTGGAAGAAAATATAACAAAACAAGTAAAATATTCACAGGTATTCATTCTGATTGTAGGTGTGGAAAATACAGATTTGTGCTACATTATTCTTGTAATTTTTTCTATTTGAACTCTTTTTAAAATAAAGTATTTTATTTCCATCTCCGTTGTGCTGGGATTGTAATGTCATAGATATAGACAGATTTCTAGGCAGACAGATTATAGAACAAGAATGTGAAGAGTAACAATATAGAAACACTGCTCCATCCTCTGAGATACACTGTGAGCAGTAACATGATGTAGCACAAACAGCACTTAGCTCTTGACTGAGTGAGGTGATAGACAGACAAACACTTTCAGCTTATAGCACATCTTTATATTGTATATCACTTTAATACTACCTAAGTCACCACAGGATCTCTTTCTGACAACAAAGTTAACAGAAAGTGGGCAGCAAAATATGCTCTATTTAAAAGGAAGAAATATGAGTACTAAGCTATTTACTAGAAATCAGTGACACTATACCAAATATAAGCATTCAGTGACCATAAAAATATTTTAAGGGCTACATCTACAATACAAACAGACAAAATCACTTGAACTACAACTGAAACCTACAAAATTCTGAAAGATGTCATTTGAATTCTCAAAGGCATAGCAGTCAGAAAGTGTGTTTTTGAAAGCTAAGGAAGGCAATTTGCACAATGGAAAGATAAAACCTTCAACTAAACAAGAGTCTTGTATAATTCAGGAAGAGAAATGAAATTGATATGTCAAAGAAGTTGGAGAGTGAAATATGGAAACTATCAAATCCAATGAAAGGAAGAATGCATGAGAAGATAAGAAAATTCTATGTGAAAATTATAGACAGATTCATTGAAAATGTCAACTACTTCAAGATGGCCATAGGAAAGAAAGTACATGCTGTTTCTCTGAGGAAAGGCTGCTCCATATCAGCAGAAAATTGGGATTTGTAAATACACATGCAGTTTATAGAGTGTCATTTAAATATATTGCCATTCCTTCTTCTATACTTGAGTATTTGGAGTCTATCTAATTGAGATTGAGAGACTATTTCATCAGCCCTGAAGCACACGGGCACTCAAAGATTAACAGAGCTATAAGTCCCAGGATGGCAGGGTGGGTGTCTGATTTATCATTTTTATCTCCCCAGCACTTATTATAGTACTTTGTTCATAATAGGTGCTTGATAAATTTATGAAAAAAAATAAAAATCAGTCCTGCTAGAGAAGAGGTCTTTTTTACCATCTTAAAAATCAAGTGTGCTCCAAAGTAAATTAAGTATTTTTTGACAGTGAGGTAATAGGAAGCATCAGATTAACCACACCACTATATTTTGAGAAATCTGTCTTGACATGGCTTTCTCTAACGTGGTATTGCCAACATTTGTCGTGCTCAGTAAATGAAAGCTTTATCATCAGTGAGTCAGTATGGAATAATAAAAGAAGCTCCTCACTAAAAGAATCAGGTAACAGACTACTACCTTAGACCACTTAGGTGTGAGATCTTCAACAAACCACTTTACCTCCCTGGCCTTTGGTTTTCCCATTTAGATAATGAGGCTGTTGGAGTAGATAATCCCTAAGGTTCCTTCTAGCTGTTTCATATAGTCCCTGATGTGAATCCCTGAAAAAGCAGAGCATAACCAATGATATCCTTAGACTGCAGTTTGTTTAAATTAGCTTTCCTTTTCCAGGTGATTCAAAAACAAAAACAAAACAGGAAACACAATTTCCCAGAACAGCCCAGCAGCAGGGCTTTCCTAACTAGGTAGTGACGTACTAAAAACACCAACAGAGTCATATGAACTTGGTGGAGGCAAAATTGTTTTCTCCCAAATTGTCCGCATGAAAAGACCCATTAGGAAATAATGGGGTTCAGACATATGGAATACCTAGCAGACTATTCTCTCAGAAACAGGCATTGCAAACAGGCAGTGAAAGCAAGGCATATTGGAAGTGAACAGTCAATAACCTCTGCTCCTGGTTTCCTGTCCCACCTCCAACCTGCCCCATTTTACAGAAAGCATAGCCTCAGTAGAAACCTATGGTTTGAAACAATTGGCTCTGCTAAGGAAGGGTAGTAATTCCCTGTCATTACAGGGTGGCTACAGCCAGTTTCTCAGAAGTTAAAAGATACTGAAAAGATCAAGGAAAATAGGCAATGAAACCAAAATGGTATTAACTGAAATGAACATGGAAAAGCAAAAGGAATTCCATAAACCTTTTGACTTGGAGGTGCACAGTAATGCCACATATCTGCATTCACAGAAATGTACAACCTTCTATGGACTTCCACATTTCAAATTGCCTTTGCTAAATCATAAACACCTGCACAATATATGAATTATATAGAACACAAATCATTGGTATAAAACACAGTGGTTTGTTTTTTATCTTCTCTACTAGTCCGTGCATTACATACCCCAAATAAAGAAAAATTCTACATAATTCCTTTGGCACAGAATGCGACCTTACAAAAAAAACTTCTGGAATAAACCAGCCATTTCTGTGAAACTGAATGCTCTGTGTTGCAAATGAAGACTCTCCTAGAATTCAGGCTTTATTTTATAACTTCGATCATTAACTTTTTCTTTTACATGTCTGATTAGGCTTAATGAGTTAGCTAGATTAATGAAGTGTGATGTCCCATTAAATACATCAACTGACAACAATTAATTCCTCAGAGCGTGTTCTCTGTTGATTGATTATATTTATCAGGGTAGAAGAATTTAAGCGATGTAAATCTCTTAGCAGAAAATAAGACTTGCAAACTCTGAGAGTTTAATTCAAAGATAATGATTATTTTCTCTCAGTGAACTTTGTTCATTTATTCAGAAAATGATCCTGTTGACTTGTCAACAAATTAAGAAAATGTCACAGTAACAAGTTACCCCTCAATAAAAAATGTCCACTATCATTGAAATTCTTAGCTCAGGAAGAAATCAGAAAACCAAGAGCTCCCTGGTTGTGTAGAGTGTTATCTACAGCTGTTACCTTAGATTTGAGAAGTATATCATTGAGCTAAATCTGCATAAGAAGCAGTGTGAAGTTCAGAGATTTAGAAAGAAAGCTCAGAAATGTAGAAAAATACAAGTAATTTTGAATTTATTGAATATCCAGATTCCTTTACTTATTTTTGGTAACAGCCCAAGTTCCCCCAAAGCAGTCTGTCACAGGAAACTTGCAAACTCCCACAAATCAACATAGTAATAATAGGCCATCATAGAGCCTTCTTAAGTGATCCGGATAGAAGTCACGTAGGGTCTCCCAGGAGATTATGATCCATTTAAATCAGCTCAGTGAGTGAAATTAGCCAAACAGAAGATCCTAGTGGGAATAGACCAAGCACCTGTTTAAACATAAATAGCTCAATCATGAACAACAGTAGAAGACAAAGTATTGAAAACAAGAAAATGACAAAAGACTCAAAGCTTTCATTTGCAAAATGCATCTACAGTCAGTAGAGTCTGAATAATCTAAAGATTAGCATCAGATGTGCGTGGGAGTTGGGGGATCCATTCAATGGATACAAGTAGTCAATGGACAATGAGAAAACTCCATGACATTTCCTTCTATACTTCACAGCAGGTTCCTGGTGTTGATATATGTGGAAGATTCAAAAGCATTTACTCATATTATTCATTGACTGAACAGAGCAACACAGTGGCAAATTTGTTCTTGGGACATGAATATGAACAGTCTTTCTCAATACAGAATCACCTTTTTTGGTTCTTATACATTATTAAACAGTTAAAAGTCTTTAATTTAAAAAATTCTGTATTCAATTAAGCAGATGTTCAATGTTCGCAGGTGAATCAAAGAGGAACCTTTGAATCGTGTTCATTTAAGGGTATAAATATAAGTGGTCAATGAAATAAACATCATTTGTTAACTAGAGTTGGCTGTTGTAAATAGTACATTTTTGGTTGTTTATTCTATGGTGCCTAAAGCAGGACATAAAAGTGAATGATCAGTGACAGTGATTTTATATATTCAAGTAAAATATTCAACAAACACATTAATTCAATCAAATCCTCCACATTTCATGACTAATCTCGGAGTTAGTGTAAAGGTTTTTGCAACTAGCCAAGTAAAAAATAATAAACATACAGAAGTCAAAAGCATACCCTGACTATTTCATATCTACATGAGATATAATTATTAAATCTGGACAGAAAAAGAAAGCAAAACATTCCCATTTAAAGTTAATGACTGACCCAGCCACTGAAATTAAAAGGCACGTGCTCATCTGGAGTGCCTCGACTGGATAGTGAACTTCCCCCTCATTATCCAAGTGGCCTCCCATTGCAATCTGGCTCACATTGCAATGGCAATTTCTATAACTGCTGCAGAACTGGAGTCACATGAGGGGAGATGAGAAAACCATGAAATTATATGCCTCCTGTGCATACTACCTGTAATACCTACCCTTTGTTCTCTTCCGTCTTTACTCCTAAATATTAGATCCATCTGCTGGTATTTCCCTTCATACCACTTCCTCACATCCAAAACCAGAAAGAAGTTGACAAAACATTGGCTTCGCCATAAACAGTTACAGAGACTTCTTAAAATACAGGCATGCCTGATTTTATCACACTTCACTTTATTGTGCTTTTTTTGCACATGTTGAAGGTCTGTGCCAATCCTGTGTTGAGCAAGTCTATTGGTGGCATTTTTTGAACAGCGTTTGCTCACTTCGTGTCTCTATGTCACATTTTAGTAATTCTTGCAAGATTTACAGCTTTTTCATTATTATATAGCTGTCACGGTGAACCATGATCAGTGGTCTTTAATGTTAATACTGTAATTTTTTGAGGGTGCTATGAACCACTCCCATATAAGGTGGCAAATTTAATCAATAAATGTTGTGTGTGTTCTGTTGTTCTAGCAACCATCTGTTCCCCTATTTCTCTTCCTCTACTGAGGTCTCCCTCTTCCCTGAAACACAACAGCATTGAAATTAGACCTATTAACAACTGTGCAAGACCTCTAAGTGTTCAAATAAAATAAAAAGTCTCATGTCTTTCACTTGAAATCAAAAGCTTAAGTTGAACTTTTAAAATGATTAAGCTTAGTAAAGAAGGCATGTTGAAAGCCAAGATGGATCAAGGACTTGGCCTCTTGCATCAAATAGCCAAGTTGTGAATAAAAAAGAAAAGTTCTTGAAAGAAATCAAAAGTTCTCCTCCAGGGAACACACAAATGATAAGAAAGCGAAACAGCCTTATTTTTGATATGGAGAAAGGTTTAGTGGTCTGGATAGAAGATCAAACCAGCCACAATATTCCTTTAAACCAAACACTAATCCAGAAAAACACTCTAATTTTCCTCAATTCTATGAAGCAGTAAGGAAACTGCAGAAGAAAAGTTTGAAGCTATCTGAGGTTTTGTTCATGAAGGTTAAGGGAAGAAACAGTCTCTATTACATAAAAGTGCAAAGTGAAGCTGCAAGTGCTGATGAAGAAGCTGCATCAAGTTATCCAGAAGATCTAGCAAGGATAATTTTATGGTGGTGGCTACACTAAACAACAACAACAACAAAATAATGTAGACAAAACAACCTTATATTAGTGGAAGATGCCATCGAGGACTTTCATAGCTACAGAGAAGTCAATGCCTGACTTCAAAGCTTTAAAGGACAGGCTGACTCTCACAGCAGAAGCTAGTGCATCTGGTGACTCTAAGTGAAACCCAATTTTCAGCTACCATTCCAAAATCGAGGGCCCTCAGTAATCCTGCTAAATCTACTCTACCTGTGCTGTATATATGGAATAGCAAAGCCTGGATGACAGCACATCTGTTTACATTATGATTTACTGAATATTTTAAGCCCACTGTTAAGAACTACTGCTCAGAAAGAAAAGTCCCTTTCACAATATTACTGGTCACTGACACTGCACCTGGTTATCCAAGAGCTCAAATGGACATGTACAAGGAAATTAATGTTGTTTTCACGCCTGCTAACACAACATCAAGTCTGCAGCCAATGGAACAGGGAGTAATTTTGACTTTCAAATCTTATTATTTAAGAAATACATTTCATGAAGCTATAGTTGCCATAGATTATGATTTCTCTGATGAATCTGGGCACCGTAAATTGAAAATCTTCTGGAAAGTCTTCCCGATTCTAAGTGCCATTAAGAACATTCATGATTCATGGGAGGAGGTCAAATTATCAACATTAACAGGAGTTTGGTAGTAGATTCCAACTCTCATAGATGACTTTGAGGGGATTAAGACTTTAGTGGAGGAAGTAACTGCAGATGTGGTAGAAATATCAAGAGAACTAAAATTGTAAGTGGAACCTCAAGATGTGACTGGATTGCTGCAATCTCCTGATAAAGCTTGAACAAGATGAGAATTTGCTTCTTACAGATGAGCAAAGAAAGTTGTTTCTTGAGATGAAATCTACTCCTGGTGAAGAACTCCAGTAAATCATTGTTAAGGTGACAACAAAGGATTTAGAATATTATATAAACTTAGTTGATGCAACAGTGGCAGAGTTTGAGAGCACTGACTTCAATTCTGAAAGAAGTTCTACTGTGGGTAAAATGATATTAAACAATATTATACATGACAGAGAAATATTTTGTGAAAGGAGAAGTCAACTGATGTGGCAAATTTCATCGTTGTCTTACTTTAAGAAATTGCCACAGCCACCCCAACCTTCAGCAATCACCACCGTGATCAGTCAGTAGCCATCAACATCAAGGTAAGACCTTCCACCAACAAAAAGATTATGACTCTCTGAAGGCACCAATGATGATTAGCATATTTTAACAATAAAGTATTTTTTAATTAAGGTATGTACATTGTTTTCTTTAGACATAATGCTATTGCACACGTGGCAGACTACAGCATAATGTAAATATAACTTTTATATGCACTAGGAAGCCAAAGGAATTGTGTAACTCATTTTATTGTAATATTAACTTTCTTGCAGTGGTCTAGAACTGAGCTCAAAATACCTCTAAGGCATGCCTGTAATTGATAAATGTCCTAGTTGCCAAATAGAAACTGCTGTAAGCAGATAGGGTAAATCTTTTATCTGTTTAGTACAGTCTTCCTTTCCGCACAAGTCTTATTGTCATTGGAACATCTCATTTAAATGTATCAGATTTTGAATATTTAAACAAATAATAAGCAAATGCAATTTTATATTAATTCTCATTATTATAACTGGTTCTAATGTTAACTTCCTCTGCTCAGTCCAGTATATCCCAAAGTGTGGACCTAAGACCATATTAAACATCAGAATTGTTTGGAGTAAGGAGAAGCTTACTAGAAATGTCCTGGCTGGGCGTGGTGGCTCACGTCTGTAATCCCAGCACTTTGGGAGGCTGAGGCGGGTGGATCACGAGCTCAGGAGATCAAGACCATCCTGGCTAACATGGTGAAACCCTGTCTCTACTAAAAATACAAAAAAAAGAAAAATTAGCTGGGCATGGTGGAGGATGCCTGTAGTCCCAGCTACTGGGGAGGCTGAGGCAGGAGAATGGCATGAATCCAGGAGGCAGAGCTTGCAGTGAGCTGAGATGTCACCACTGCACTCCAGCCTGGGTGACAGAGCAAGACTCCGTCTCAAAAAAAAAAGAAATGTAGATTCCTGGGTCCCTACCTACTGAATCAGAATCTCTTGTCAAGGACAATAGCAATCTCCATTGTTAATATACAGTCCCAATGATCTTTATGCACCAAAATTTGAGTTTCAGTCAAGTAAATGAATCCTTACACCCCATAAAAAAAAAAGAAGAAAAATACTCTATGTAGTGTCACCACAAATAAGGAAATTATAGACAATTACATTTCATAGGATTATAAATGTATGAAAGAGGCCACTGGACAAAATATGCTGAGTTCCTATTACTCCATGCTGCACCTCGTATTTACTCTTGAGTGCAGCACTCACCATAATGTTTTGCCTCATCATATATTTGATATATGTATTTTCCCTCCTTGACTATTAGCTATGAGGGAGAAGTAACAGTGTCTTCCATTATTTTCTTAGTGTCAAAAAATAGTGTCAATTATATGTACTGAAATGAAAGAATAAATATTTTTCTAGTAAGTAAGCTTATTGAGATATAAGAGTTACCTTGAGAAACTCCATTTAAAGTTGCTAGAAGAGCAATACATTATATTTCATTGAATCCAACATGCCACTGATTGTAAAACACACCATTATTTTATGTACTACTAAGAAAGAAAAACCCAGGAAAGTAAATATGACACCACTATTGATTGTAAGATACACTCCACTTTCAAGGATAATAAAAATGTGAAAAAGTGTGTCTTACTGTTAATGAAATAGGTTACATAGTGTATGGCACCCTGGTAAGCATAAGGAGTAAACACACTTCCACAGGAAATGGTTTTCTTGACTGTATTGTCTATTCATTCCTGTTTCATCATGCTACCATATAAAGAAAGTAGGATTGATATTTCCTCAAGAACCATAGTCTGAGATTTTCTACTGAAAGATATTTTCCCATTGAACATTAGCCAAAGTAGATACAATTCACCATAAAATATGGGTCTCAACAGACACTGACCCATTGATTATCCAAATAGAGCACTTGTCTCTCCATTCGGCATGCATTTTTTCAGGCCATAGAGCTCTGTAATATGAGCCTTGACTTGTACTCGGTGTTTAAATGGGAGCAATAAACATAAGTGGGTGGGCCAGGGATAGAAGCCATCTATTTAAATGAATTTTAAACCTAATTAGGTAACTAATTGTGCATCAGAACTTAGTTGGTATACAACATGTCATATGTGGTTAACGGTGATTTATTCTAAAATTCTTCATTTAGATTGCTTTGTTCTCCATTTTCAATGAATCATATCACTAAAAGACAGCTTTACTTTTGACAGTGTTCTCTCTTTTAATCATTTTCTGTCTATAAAATTTGCAGAAATTTTAAAATATCATGAAATAGAACCCGATGTTAGCAAAATGAAAAGTAAGAAAATGTACTGTTTAAAACCCCCTTGGAGCCTTATATGTGACACAGAATTGAAGCAGTAAATTCTGGGCCACATTTGCCAAACACAGTACTACACTGGTAATTATCAATATTGCAACACAAAAGAAGCGTTGTGTGAATAAAACATCTTACAGGCCTACATAGCATGCTAGTAAATAAACTCTTTTAATATAAATAATTTCTCCAATTAAACTTTTAAAGCACATGAGGGCAAAGACAGTAATTAATTAAACTAGTTTGTACTCAACTGGCCCAACAAGGAGATAGAATTACGGTATTAAGGAGATAACAGATAACTTATCTTTTAAAGTTCACTTGAATCAGCTTTAGTGGACAAGGCTTAAGATCTTGGTCTCCCTATCCACCTTTCTTCTTAAATAACTGGCGAATTGAAGAGGCAGCAGGGATAGTGGCAACATTTGGGTACTAAGAACATGCCTGCCTTCCCAGCTAATGGCCTGACTGAGCATTCAAGGAACTAAGGAGAGAACACGAAAGACTCTCTCTCTCTTACTTTCCATTGTTGTCTCCTCACTAGTTCAGTGGCCCATGGTACCAATCTTTACCCTTTATTTACCAGCCTCTCTGTCATCTCCAACCAGTATTCTTCACTCATAAAATCAATCTCCTTCTCTAATTGTGTAGCCTTAAAAGGAAAGCTTTAAATCTGATTTTTCATTCCAGCCTTACAACTAATTTTGTTCTGTGAATTCAGGCAAGTTGTTCTTTCTCTGAGGCTCATATTTCTGATCTGTATAATACCTACTTCACAAATTTGTTATCAACATTAAGTAAGATAATGTATGTGAATGATTAGCACCATGCCATTACATAGACTGAAACTCATCCAACAAGTATTTTTTAAGAGCCTATTCTTCGACATTCAAACTGGGTTAGAATGTAGGTGAGCTAAAGCTGGAATAGGAAACCAAACATATTTGGCACCTGCCCTTCAGTATACCCTAGTAGACCTTTTTAGACCTTGCAGTCTAGTGTGGGACAAGTAAATGAACAATTCTAATAAATCACGTTCATACTCTAATAACAAGATTACAGTGAGCTTTGTGAGGTCCCTGTATTGGTCTAGCAAGAGGCAAGATAAGTTACCTAAAATACAGGTAAAGTTGGCCTGGCCAGCTGGGGCAGGAAAATTTGTTCCAGGCAGAGAAAACAGTCAAATGAAGGTAGTGCTTATTTCAGAATGTGAAAGAAGTTGTGTTTATAAGGGATTGGCAGCTTCAACACAATATGTGAAAAAATAACGAGCTAAAATACAAAATACAAATTTCTTAAAGAATTCAGACTTTGTTGTAAAGCAATGATAGTATGGTTTGGATATTTGTCCCCTCCATATCTAATGTTGAAATGTAATCTCCAATGTTGGAAGCGGGTCCTGGTGGGAGGTGTTTGGATCCCAGAGCTAGATCCCTCATGAATGGCTTGGTGCCATCCTGATGATAATAAGTGAGTTCTCGCTCTAAGTTCATGCAAGATCTGATAGTTTAAAAGAGTGTGGCACCTTCCCCTCTTCTCCCTTGCTCCCAGTCTCACCTTATGACACATTGGTTCCTACTTTGCCTTCCACCATCACTGAAAGCTTCCTGAGGTCTCACCAAAAGCCAACCAGATGCTGACACCACATCTTCTCTATAGCCTTCGGAACTGTGAAGTCATTCTATTGCTTTTCTTCATAAATTACCCAGTCTCAGGTATTCCTTTATAGCAACGCAAAAACAGACTATTACAAGTGGGAAACAAAAAAAAAGAAGATTTTAAATCAAAGAGGAGCCTGAATCAAATTCTACAACAATCACTCTTGCTTTAGTTTCAGATATAGATCACAAAGGAGCAAGCCTAAAGGGAGGGATTTCAGCTGAAAGACACTTATGTTATTCCAGAAAATACTGAGTGGGTGAATGGAGACATGGCCTGGGGTAGAACAAGTGTGAATAGATGGAGATGGATGCGTAAAAATGATTAAGGGTAGAATAAAATAGATAATTATGACTTTTTTTAAATGTGTGGGGGAGGAAAGGGGTAGAGAGGAGGCAGAAAGGTGATATAAATTGAGAAGTCCAGGAGTCAGGCTACAACAGAAAAGCAATCTGGAGGAGTTCAGTTTTAGATATTCTTGAAGTTCCTAGAATTATTAAAATGCCTCTCAGGAGGCAGATGAATCATCCATGAGGAGATAACCCACTGGCAAGTCGGTTGGCAGTTGGATATATGAAGCAGAGTTTAGTAGAAACTTTGGAATAGTGTCAATATTAATGCTATTTTCATCTGTTTCATTCATTAACTCATGCTGGGTCTTTGTTTAAGGTGATCTTCTGAGCCTAGCAGTTCACGTCATACCTTCTTAGGTTATTGGAGTTCAAATAACCAAATAACCTATTGGAGGCAAAATACTGTTATAAAGGGTAATGGAAAAATCATCTAAGCTGATTCTGGTCCCAAGACCCCTAAAATTTTTCTGAGGAATAGTTTTCCTCATGTCAGTATTCAAAGACAGCCAACTACATTTGTTGTAGAAAAAGCAGGCTTTGTTCAATGTACGCTCTGTACAACTGCGATTTGGTCACATTTCTCCATCTAAATAAATGTGAAAAGGCTGCCACCACAGATTACCTCAGCTCACATTTGGCTTTTGTCAAATGTGGCCTGAGGAGAAAAAATGAAAACTGGAGACTTTCTATGCTGAGAAACTTAAAGAACAAGCTGGGTTCTCTCTGTACTCTAAAAGGAAAGCAGGTTTGCAGCACAGAAAACTTGATGGAAATATGCTGCCAAGAGCTCCTGCACAAATGGAACAGAACATAAACGAGTGTGTGCTGATCAGCACACAATTGCAAGCAGAAACTAGAGCTATCCTTATTCATATTTTACTCTGGAAGGCTCTGCCAGTTGCTCTATAACCATGAACAATTTCTTTGCCAGTTGCATCAGGTGCTTAAGAAAATGTTTTTCATAAACATCCTAGTGACAGATTCTCCCCCAATGTTTGCCATGTCCTTTTGGGTTTAATCAATGCTTTGCCTTTGAAATTCACTTTCTGAGTTTTAATCCATGAGCAGCACATAGATTCAGAACCAGCCTGTATTTCCCTTAGCAAAGGCTATCTGTTAAGATTCTTCTTGGCCTCTCTGTGCAGCCTTCCTTCCTTCTGGGTATAGTGCAGGATCCTTTCTGGAATGAGGGTCTTATGACCTGCAATCAAACAAGGTAGGTTAGAGAATTTCTTTATGGCCAGTTCTACTCAGAAAGGCAAAGGAAAGTTAGAGTGGTAATTTTAGGCTTTATGGCTGACTTTGAGGAAAGAGATTGCTGTTTCTGTGACCCACTTTGGGGAAAAGGGATTCTAGTTTCTATTTTGCCTCTGGGGAGAATGAGGAGTGAGAGACAGCAGGTCAGGAGAAGATCAGAGAAAAACTTTGCTTCTGAGGCTGCTTCCAAGCCCTTGACTTTGGGGGGTATCATTTTCTGAACCCCAACAATGGCTACCACTTGTTGAGAGTTTCCTACATAGAGGACTTTGCAAGTTTTCTAAGAGCATAACATTTTAAAAAAATTAATCCCATAAAAAATGCTATGAGATTGATATTTATTTTAAGCATCTTATTTATTCTTTTGGTGAGAAAGAGATTCCCACCCACCCTAGGGTTATGAGGATAGCTGAACACACAAAACCCGACACTGAAAAGATGAGACAGAGAGACAGTAGGTTATTAGTCACACATACCCACAGCCCAGTGGAGAAGGGCGTCCACCTGCTGTACAGGATTACATGGGGGTTGCACTCAGGAACAGAGTGAACAACCAAGTGCTATGGCAGGCAAGTTTTGGAGTAACAAGAGGATGAGGTACCCCTGGTTCCTATGAAGGATGCAATTGACTTCTTCAAATAATTATGCAGGCTGGCAAGGAAAGGAAACCCACAAGGGCAGCAGAAATGAGATCTCATCCATTTGATATGGAAAGTTGTTTGGCTAGAGGGCCTTATCATGGATCAGAGAGGGGAGGGGAACTTGGAATTCAGATATTTGAGACCCTTCTAATTTTCCCAGATGTCAAGGCATCACATAATATTAAATCTTAATTTTAGGCATTACATCATAGTATTATTCTCATTATCATATCGAGAAACTGAAACGCAGGGAGATTTAATAATGTCCTGTGGCGACATAGGTGACAAACGATATATCTAGGATTTGAGCCCAAGATTCTTGATCTCTAAAGGTGAAGAAGTATTTATTTCTTGTCTTAAGTAAATATTATGTGTTATGTTTTTCAGTCTTGCTCTATCTTCTTTCTGAGATATGATAGAATACTCTATATAGACATCTAATTACATTGGCTTTACTTCAGAAAAAGAGAAATACCTGAATCCTGCTGAAAAATTCTAGAAGAAAGAATAATACAGACCCCCTATCCACAGAGATGTCCTAATCCCTAGAACCCATGAATATGTTACCTTCCATGGCAAAAGGAACGTTGAAAATATGATTAAGTTAAGGATCTTGAGATGCAAGATCATCCTGGATTAGCCAGGTGGACCTGATGTAGTCACATAATGATGCTTGTAAGTGAAAGAAGCAGGAGAGTCAGAAGAGACATGATGACAGAAGCAGAGGTCAGAGTCCAGGCCAGGGGCCAGGAGCCAAAAAATGCAGGAGACTCTAGAAACTGGAAAAAAACAAAGAAGCATATTTTTCCCTAAGCCTCCAGAAGGAGTCAGCCCTGCCAACATTTTTACCTTAGCCCTGCAAGACCCATTTCAGATGTCTGACCTCCAGAACCATAAGATAAGAAATTCCTCTTGTTTTTAAGCCATTACATTGGTAGCAATTTATTACAGCAAAAACAGGAAAATAATACAGCAATGGTGAGCCTCAATGCTTGCTCCAATATTTGTTTTTCTGTTCTTCCCACGTCTCTAGTTTCTTCTTGGGACATTTTGGTATTCAAGAAGCATAGCGTCTGCTCCTAAGGACTCTCATAGACCCTTTCAATGTCTGTGTCTCCTCTACTTCCCAAAATTCTATTATGTCTCCAGGATCACATTTAATATTATTTCCTCCTTCAAATAACCTCCTATTTTCTTCTCAAGGATTCTAGTCCCCATGTTATTTCTGCTTTCTACTTACTTTAATGTGAACCTCAGTCTTTTTACCTTTCATTTCTACTGCACTGATTCCTTCTGTGCTTCTTTTATACACTTCAGCACTTCTTATCCAACTCTGATCTACCCTTGTTCATCTCTTGTTCATCTCAGGTCTCAACTTAAATGTTATTTCCTCAGGGGAGACTTCCTTATACCCTAGACAAGCTCAGAACCACATGTTATACAATCTTGTCAGAGTTTTTGCAGCAGTTGCAATTTAGTGAATACTTTTTAAGGTCTGTCTTTCCCATTAGACACAATCCCTGTTAGATGATGGTTCATGTCTTGTTTACAGCTGTATCCCTAACATAGAGCCAAGTGTCTCTCACCTAGTATATAGTCAATAAATAGTTGTTGAACAAAAGAATGAGTAAATATAAAGCATTATTGATAGCTCCCTGTAACTCAGAAGAAAGTGCAACTTTTCTTTATCCCAATACTAAAAGTAAAATTGTCCTAATAATCATAATCTAAAGGACATATATACATTTAATATAATCAACAACCTTGGTACAATATATGGAATATATAGTCAACATTTGCATGCACGTGTTTGTAAAAGCTGAGCATTCCTAATCCAAAAATCCAAAATACTCCAAAATCTGACACTTTCTGAGCACTGACATAATGGCACAAAGGGAAAATTTTATACTTGACCTCATGTGATGGGTCATAGTCAAAACACAAGCATACGGCATAGCTTATTCTGTGTCTCCAAGGAAAAATATACTCTCCCAGCCCCCTTCAGCCATCATATATATTTTTTATACATGTCCAGAATCCCTTACACAAGCAGGAACAGAAAGAGTAATAAAATTATATGCATAGAGGCTGGACATGCTGCAAGTCCCCCATGATTTCCCAAATGGATCCAAGACCTATGTACATTACGAACTGTATATAGCTCTTATTCTTGTGCTGTCTGGTATAAATATATTATGGAAAATGTCAAAACATTCTGCAGATACCGCTATCAGTAATAGTGGTAAGAAAAAGAAACAGCATTTATGTTTACGTTTATCTACAGCACAGAATGTCAAGCTGTTGGACAAACCAGACAGCTTTGTGTGAAACATCTTACAAAAGAGTATGGTGTTGAAATGACCTTGGTATATTACCTGAAGTAAAGAGAAGGTTAAACTAAAGAGAAGGTTTCACTATGCTGAAAGTGATAAACAAAAGTTAATTTTTAAAAATAGAAAAACACCACATGAAGCTAAAATGAAGATCTTGATTGTGTACTAAAAGGTGGATCCATCAGCATCACAGTGAGTACATGACACTTAATGGTGACGCTGATCATGAAACAAGCAAAGATCTAGCATGGTAAACTGAAAATTAAATGAAATTATGAATATCAAACAGGCTGATTGCAGAAACTTAAGAAAAGGCATGGTATTAAGTTTTTAAAGACTTGTGGTGATAAAGCATCCGCAGATTATGAAGCAGCAGAGAGATTCATTGATGAGTTTACCAAGATCATTGCTGATGAAAATCTGACACCACAACAAGTTATAATGCTGATAAAACATCACTGTTCTGTCATTGTTGCCCTAGGAAGACACTGACTAGAGCAGATGAAACAGCCCCTAGAGGAACTAAAGGTGACAAGGACAGAACGGCTGTAATGTCCTAATGCAGCAGACACGTATAGGTGTAAACTTGCTATGATAGGCAAAAGCTTGGGTCCCCACTGTTTTCAGGGAGTGAATTTTTTTCAGTCCATTATTATTCTAATAAAAAGGTATGGATCACCAG
The DNA here is from genome assembly GCF_000951035.1 of Colobus angolensis palliatus. Classification (NCBI taxonomy): domain Eukaryota; kingdom Metazoa; phylum Chordata; class Mammalia; order Primates; family Cercopithecidae; genus Colobus; species Colobus angolensis. Next base: position 1,974,951 of record NW_012114500.1, on the reverse strand, counting down.
GAACATCTTTTCTGATTGGATTCGCAATTTTGTACCAGTGGCTCATGCTCACTGCAGGGAAGCTGGACTGCATGATGATTGCAAGATTTTGCTATTGCTTGACAACTGTTCTGCTCATCCTCCAGCTGAAATTCTAATAAAAAATAATGTTAATATCACGTATTTTATCCCAAATATGACTTTGTTAATTCATCTATGTACCACGGTTTCCTTAAATCAGTGAAGTATAATCATAAAAACACTTTCTTGAACACTGTGCTAGCAGCAGTGAACAGAGGCGTGGGTTGGAAGATTTTCAAAAGGAGTTTAGTATGAAAGATGTCTTTATTTTTTATTTTATTTTTTTAAGACAGGGTCTCACTCTGTCGCCCAGGCTGGAGTGCAGTGATGTGATCATGGCTCACTGCAGTCTCAACTTGCCCGAGGTTAAGGTGATTCTCCCACCTCAGTCTCCCAAGCAGCTGGGACTAAAGGAAATTGCCTACATGCCAGGCTAATTTTTGTATCTTTTTGTAGAAACAGGGTTTCGCCACGTTTCCCAGTCTGGTCTCGGACTTCTGGGCTAAAGCCATCTACCCACCTCGGCCTCCCAAAGTTCTAGGATTACTAGCATAGGCCACGATGCCCAGTCATAAAGGATGTCTTACATGCTATTGTCAATTATTGGAACACAATGACGGAAGACACTATTGTGCATGTCTGATACAACCTCTGGCCTGAGACTGTGTTCGGTGATAATGATGAACAAGATGACGATTTTGAAGGATTCGTAGCATGTAAATTCTGAGTCAGGAATAACAATGATGTCAAACAACCACAGATTGTCCTCATGGGTGGCTAAAATAGTAACATCTTTACTTATTGATGGTTAACTGTACACAAACTTTGTTTCATGTACAAAACTATTTATAATATTGTATAAAATTACTTTCAGGTTATGTATATAAGGTATACATAAAACAAATACATTTTGTGTTTATACTTGTGCTCTGGTCCCAAGATATCTCATCATGTATTTTCAAACATTCCAAAATCTGAAAAAATATCCAAAATCCAAAGCACTCTGATCCTAAGCATTTCAGGTAAGAAATATTCAATATGTATGTGTGTATGTGTATACAATAGATTTCACAGGGCCATTCTTTATAATGTTCTGCTATAATGACCACTTACATAGCAAATAAATGTCATTGAGTAGTATCAGTTCTACAGCTCAGCCAATAAAATATGGTAGAATTTACATCACATTGCACATTTTGTGGAATCCAAGACTGACTTGCGATCAGGGCCAGCTTCATGAACATACAAAGCCCTGCAGTCAGGGGGCCTCACGTTCAATTTAATGCTCTATGATTGCTAACTTGAAATCCTTAATAATTATTGAACAAGGGCTCCACATTTTCATTTTGCACTGGAATTTTCAAATTATGAAGCCAGCCCTGCTCTTCATGGATGAATTTATTCTACAACAGTTTTTAAGATTCTACTATACATCAAGTACCATTTATGGGGATACAAAACACAAATATGAGAATGTTCTCAAGTTGGATACTGATAGCCAAACAAAATCCACAAACAATTACAAAATAACATGACAAAGTCTATAATGGAGCCAAACAAAAAGGACTACAGGAACACTACGTGATAAGTTAAAAATCCTGCCTGAGAGAATTAAGAAAGGCTTCTCAGAGGAGATAATATTTGAGCTGAGTCCTCAAGAACAAAGGGGAATTCTCTAGTGGGAAAGGTCATTATGAATGCAATGATTAGAACTACTTAGTAAGCGTACAAAAAAAATGAGAAGATAATAAGACTTTCTGCAACTACTTTTCCAGATCAGAGAGTATCTGGTTTATTTCATCACTCCTTAAGAACAAGCTCAAGGGTATTTCCCTACAACAATCCCATTGTCCACTTATTCACAGTTTTAAAAGTCCTAGTCTAATGGAGTAGGGAGGAGACAGTGAACAGTGAGCACACAGGGGACCTGGGAGAGCTGCCCAACAAGGACAAGGCAGACGGTGTAGGTTTGGGGTGCAGAAAATATAAGAGGCTGCTTAGAACAACTTTCTAAGAACCCTAAGAATCTTAGCCAGGACACTCACATGGGTCGTCTCTCCTTCTGGGAAACTTCACCAAGATAAGCCCATTGACTTTTTGGCACCCCTCTGGTAACTTTTTCACTTTCTCCCTGTCCTCCTCATCTTTTAATCAGGGTAATCCTTTCCTCTACAACTTTTTGCAGTGTTCCTCAAAAGGAGATGCCCCTGTTTTCCCAAAACCTATTCACTTTTTTCCACAACATTCTTTTATAGCATATTAAACTCTGAGCTCAAAAGGATATTTGTTTTTTATCTGTCTAGTATAGCAGAGTAAAAGAAGAAAAACTGAAGAGTTAAGTCCCCATATGAGAGAATCTGCAGTGGATCCTTAGAGCATGAGGTGGGAGATGATTCTGGCTCGAGATCCTTGGGGCAGGTCCCGGGGTCCTTGATGAGTTTATTCAGCATTAATGAATTATTATGACTAAGATGGAAACCTTGGCTCTACCTTCTCTGAACTCTTTCCTTTTCCAAAAGAGACACCTAAAGAGGTCTGGTCATCTCTTACAGATCTAGAAGCTTAGGTTCCACTTTTGTGTCCAAGGACTTATCTCAGAGAGAATGGTGATGCCTAGAGCCTATTCAGAAAGATATGTAGAAACTTGTGATCCTGAGGAATTATAATAACCTGGATTCATGGCAGGACTTTACATTTCTAAGCCAAATAAATGTCATCTCCTTATGGGAGCAAGGGAAAGTGCCCTAGTTAGGCTGCCAGAGAGCTGAAAGTTTGTCTGCATCCAGACAGCATATTATTAAATATCACTTTTTGTCCAATCTTAGAATCTGCAACTTTTAACTGATTCTTGTATCAATGATATACTGGCCTCATAAAACAATTTCAAAGTGGGGATTTTTCTATTTTTTGGAAGAATTTGAAGAAAATTGATTTTAGTTCTTTCTAATTTATATATCGTTCAGAAGACATATTGTCGTAAAAATACCAATTCTTCTGCCTCAATCATTCTATAGATTCAGTGCAATCCCAATAAAAGTCCAGCATGTTTTCGGTTGATATTAATAAGCTGATTCTAAAATTTATATAGAAATAAAAAAGGCCAACTCACAGAAGAACAAAGCTAGAAGACCTTACTGCCAGATATCAAGACTTACTGTATAACTGTAATGAATAAGACATTGTGGGGCCTGGCATGGTGGCTCACACCTGTAATCCCAGCACTTTGGGAGGCCAAAGAGGGCAGATTACTTGAGATTAGGAGTTTGAGACCAGCCTGGCCAACATGGTGAAACCCCATCTCTACTAAAAATTCAAAAATTAGCCAGACTTGGTGGTGCACATCTGTAGTCCCAGCCACTTGGGAGGCTGAGGCAGAAGAGTCACTTCAACCCAGGAGGCAGAGGCTACAGTGAGCCAAGATCACACCACTGCACTCCAGCCTGGGTGACAAAGCAAGACCTTGTTAAAAAAAAAAAAAAAGACATTGTGGTATTGCTGCAACAATAGAAAAAACTGACCATAATATGGACACAGGAGCCCAGAATCAGACCCACACATACATATTGTATCAGCTGGCACTCAGAACAGGATCTTTCATATTGCCCGCACCACTATCTATGCCTTTTTGTCAAAAGGAGCATTGATTGGAGGGGTCAGGGAGGAAGTCACTAATGAGTCCTCTTGATGCACTGGCATGGAGGAAAAAGTCAAAGATTGCAAGACTTTCTGAAAAACCAAGCATGTCTAGCTGCAGACATGAAGAGAAAACAGCAGATCTATGGCAAAATGTTGCCTCTGTGCAATACTACTTTTGCGGGTGCACTGCAAACCACTGGTGGGGGCCTAGAGCTACTGTTGGTCAGCTGAGACAGCAGTCACAAGGAAAAGCTAGACATGGAGAAGAGTGAGAATAAACTAGAGCTCACCTGCATCTCTGTGTTCATCTATTACCATATCTACCAGAGAAGACCTTCAATACTGATAGCCATTTTCCCTTATTCTCCTTCCAATTCTGTTCAAGTTCTTCTGCATAACCAACTCTAATGGAAAACTCTTCAAGTAAAATTTTTGGAAATGCAGTTTTCAGCTTAACCGAATTTAACACAGCTCAATTTAGCACATCTAGTCACTTGATTTATAACAAATCTAATATTCTGATGCAATGCAGAAAAGATAATATTTTCAACAAATTCTCCTAGATCAGTTGGATATTCATGTGGGAAACAATAAATCTTAATACCTAGCCCACATCACAAATATAATCAATTCCAGATGGATTATAGATATAACTGTGAAAGGTAAAACAATAAATCTTTTATAAGGATATATAGATCAATATCTTCACAACCTCAAAGTAGGCAGAAATTTCTTTAAGAAGGCACAAAAAGCATTAATGATAAAAGGCAAAAAAAGGTGATCAATTGGACTATATAAAATTGATAAACCATTAGAAGAGTGAAAAGGCAAGTCACAATATGGGAGGAGATATATGCAATAAATATGTCAGGCACTCATGTTTAGAGTGTTTAAATAACTCCTACAAGCAAATAAGCAAGCAAACAAATAAGCAAACAAGCATATAACTCAACAGAAAAATGGGGAAATGATGTGTATAAGCATGTCACAAAAGAGTATATCCAAATGGTAAATATAATCATTTATTACTGTGTAAAAAATTACCCCAATGTAAGTAGTTTAAAATAGCAAGCATTTACAATAGCACATATATTTATCTCACGTACTCTTATTATTCCTGTGGGTCAGGAGTCCAGGTACTTAACTGGGTCCTCTGACTCTGAGTCTCTCACAAGGCTGCAGTCATCTTAAGGCTCAAATGAAGATGGATCTGTTTTTAAATTCACTTCAGTGATTGTTGGCAAGATTCACTTTCTCATTGGCTTTTGGACTGAAGGCCTCATTTCTTCAGTTCTTTGTCACATAGGCCTCTCAATACAGCAGGTCATAACATGGCAACAGGCTTCATCAGAAAAAGTAAACAAAACAGCAAGAGTGCCAGCAAGACAGAAGTCACAGTCTTTACAATCTGATTTTAAAAGTAACATCTCATCACTTTCACCATTCTCTATTGGTTTAAAGCAAGTCAGGAGGTCCAATACACACACGAAGGAGGGGAGCATGTTACACAAAGATATGACTCTCAGGACAACAAGAATTCTCACTGTTGATGGGAGTATGAATTATTACAACCGTGCTGGAAAATGTCTTAACAGTATTTATTAAATACTGAATATACATGTAACCTCTTACCCAGCAATTCTACTCCTTTGTATATGCCCAAACAAAATATATACATGTGTTCATCCAAAGAAATATTCATCCAAATGTATGTCCAATATAGACATATAGGTTAGCTGAAGCCAACCTAAATGTCAATCATCAATGAAATGCATAAGCATATTGTAGCATATTTGTACAGTAAAAGTCCAACAATGAAAATGAGTAAATAATGACTATGTCCAACAATATCGATAAATCTCAAGTATAATTTGAGTGAAATAAGTTAGACACTCAAGAGGGCACGCTGCTCAATTTCATTTATGTTAAAGTTCAAGGGCAAGTTGAACTAAGCTATGGTGTGGAAAGTCAGCATAAAAGCTACTCTTTTTTTTTTTTTTTTGAGACAGAGTCTCGCTCTGTCGCTCAGGCTGGAGTGCAGTGGCCAGATCTCAGCTCACTGCAAGCTCCACGCCCCAGATTCACGCGATTCTCCTGCCTCAGCCTCCCGAGTAGCTGGGACTACAGGCGCCCGCCACGACGCCCGGCTAATTTTTTTTATATTTTTAGTAGAGACGGAGTTTCACCGTGTTAGCCAGGAAGGTCTTGATCTCCTGACCTTGTGATCCGCCCACCTCGGCCTCCCAAAGTGCTGGGATTACAGGCTTGAGCCACCGCGCCCGGCCAGAAGCTACTCTTGGTAGTGACTGGAAGGGGAGATTAGGGAGTTTGTAGGGTTTTGCTTAAAATCCTTCAGTGTGGTTCCATCTCATTCGAAACTCATTGAACTATAAGACCCTATATGATTTGTTCCCTGAACTCTCCCAGTATCACTCTGTCCTCACTACTAGTCCCTCCCTTCACTATGCCAAATTTCTTGAACCTCCCAACCATGTTTCTACTTCAAAGTATTTTCTCCTGCTGCTGATAGGCCTGGAACTTTCTTCCCTCCAGGTTTTGGAATGCCTTGGAGCTTCACCTTCTTCACACTTTGTTCAAATATGAGCTTATCAGAGAGAATTTACATTACCACTCTATAAATTTGCTTTCAAACCTACTTTACTTTTGTCATGACAGTTGCCAGTATCTGCCATATCACTGCAACTCATTTATTTACTTAATATCTGTCCTCCTCAACTAGACAATCAACTCCATGAGCAAAGACTTCATTGTTTTTTAATTGCTGTTTCTGTGGAATCTAGAACAATGCCACTCTTTAAATGTTTGATTTTGGGGTTTTGTGGGATTTCTAAGACAAAGTCTCAATCTGTCACGGAGGCTGGAGTGCTGTGGTACAGTCATAGCTCACTTTAGCCTCATCCTCCTGGCTTAGGCAGTCTGCCTGCCTCAGCCTCCTGAGTAGCTGGGACAACGGACACGTGCCCGTTTTTTATTTATTTATTTTTTTTAATTTTGTAAAGACAAGGTCTCATTTTGTAAAGACAAAGTCTCATTATGTTGCCCAGGCTGGTCTCAAACTCCCGGGCTTCAAGCAATCCGCCAGTCTCAGCCTCCCAATGTGCTTAGTTTACAGGCATAAGCCACCACGCCCGGCTCTTTAAATATTGTTTAAACAAATAAGAGACCAGAAATTTCAGTAACAAGACAAGAAAGGATCACAGAACAAGGCTAGCATCAGTACAGGCAGGGATCAGGAAAAAACACAGGTCACATTTCGGTTATTGAAAAGAAAGGAGTTAGTAGTGCATGATCAATATCTTAAGAGCAAGAGATATGAAGAAGGTGATATCTACTTGATGTAAATATTAATATCCCATGAGTTTACTCAGAGAAAGATGGGAACAGGGATCAATATCAATACTTCTGGGTGGTAATAGTTCTTCCCATATGATATTAATCAGAGCCTTACATCAGGGTGGTCCTAAACTATAGGAGAAGATACCACTGAAGCTTCCTGAGTTCTCTTTGTGTCAAAAGATTTCATTTTTTCTGATAGATGACTAAGGGAATAGTTCATAGACAACTAAAAATAAAAAGTAATTTATGTAAACAGAGAGCAAAGAAATCAGCTACACAATCAGATTTTCAAGTAGCTCATAGTATATCAAATTGTTTGATTGATTTTTGAAGCCATTAGGGTAAACTGCTGTTTAGTCATAAATACTGTTAAGTCTAGTGCTTTAATAGATGAATATACTGAAACTGGCAGCTTTTAATTCATTGCCACTATATTGTTCACAGATAGAAATGATATGACAAGTGCTCCCAATGTATGTTTAGTTTATATTTATTTTTATTCCATATTCACATTTGTCTTAGGTCGTTTGACTCACAGTTTTATCAGATTCACATAAGCAGCTCTTATGCCCACATTAGCAGTCTTGTTTTATGTTTTCCGTTATTGGTACTCTGTAAATTTTTATCCTCCTCATTGTCTTTCTGGATCAAGGACCATTTAAACTGTTAAGTTGAAATGTGTTTTGTTTTGCATTTTCAACCTCTAAAAGATAGTGAATGCAATGTAATTAAGTCAATACTTGGCATGTGTCCATCCCATAATAATAATATTTCATTCAATTTGGTTATTAGAACTTTATAGAGCATAGGTCTTCTAATTGCATTTTTTAAGATAGTAGGTTACACATTTCATTTCCTTGGAATATATAAGATATACTATAAACAGGTACATAGTGAATAGAACACATCGACTTTATCAGCTAAGCTAAGTATAAATATTCACTTCCAATGTAACCAGAAGAAAATATCACCTTCAAATCTGGCCTTCAAACTAAGGAAACCATAATGCATACTTAGGTGTGGGATAGAAAATGATACATTTATCTATAATCTGGCAATTTACATATATTTTATGACATGCCTAAATGCATGCGTGCTTAATATAAACTTGTATTTACAAATTAAGAAAGATAATATGAAATAATAGATTTGCTTTCTTGCTAACATATTAAATTCAAATAAGCCAGGATATTAAGATTTAATTATATGAAAATAGAGTAAATAATCATCTTTAGGAAAGGTTAGAGTAAATGAACTCCTCTATAAGCAGCATGGAGAAAATAATACTCATCTTTGCTTATTTTTCCCGTTCCAAACTTTTGAGTCTTTAAGTCAACCAATGGGAAATAATAAGCATATGTAACTCAATTTGATCTTCATTACCCAGTCAATTTCAGTTTTAGGACAGTAATTTTCCAAGATTTTTAAAAACTCTTTCTTATAAAATTAAAGCAGCATCTTTTCTGTCATATATTTTCTGAAAGCAAACAAGTAAACAAGTTTATTTCTGGTATTACAACTTCCTTTCTAAACTTTTTATGCTTACTCATTTATTAAGAATCTAATTTTTTCCTCATCTGAGAATTTGTTTCTTATGCCTGCTGTATTACTTATCTTCCTTGCACTACACAAAAATTGCCCAAATGCCTTATTTTAGAGCCCTCAACATCTTGCTTTTCCCTGAAGCACTCGTTGTTTTCAAATTGTTATTTTCTTCTACTTTGCCCCCATCTCTTCATTTAAGAACTATTTTTGCCTTCAATGATCCCCATTCAGGAAAAGTAGGCAAACAATATACTGAACTTAATGCACTAAGACATGAATAAATAATCTGTTGGACTCCACTCATTCCCTGTGTGTTTTCTATTTAAAAGCCAGTAAGAGTTAAATCAAGCACTTTGTAATTTGGTGGGCTTGCCAACAAAATGATAGCGAACGTGGACAGGCATTAAGAATTTGAGTGGACATGTCCTCCGGCACAATGAAATCCTACTATGTGAGTTATGTTCCACCACTTCTGTCATTGATCAAAGACAGCTTTTGGAACCGTGTATGTACCTCATGGTCAAGCGTGTTCTACAACCAGACAAAAGTCCCAGAATACAGTTTTACATGTTAACAGTGATTAGCCTTCTGTGGGTAGAGTTTAGAGCATGTGCTACCAAAAGGAAAAGTGGCAATAATTATGAAAAATCCCACCATTATCCTTTCCCATATCCAAGTCTTCACAAGTAGAAATAAATCATAAGTTAACCTAATAACTCATCAATATTATTCCAATGAATTATCATCATCTTCATCCAAAAATATTTACTGAGCTTTCTGTGCACATCCCTAGATAGAAGAACATTTCAAAAATAGAGAATTAGTATGGGCCACCTAGGTACTTACTAGTCAAACAAGGGAAAAAATAATCACAAAAAATAAGTAAAGAGCAGTACAAGACTGTCTGCATGTGTGTGTGTGTCTGTGTGTGTAATATGTGTTATACATGTAACCCAGCCTGGGTACTATTAATTTATAATGCTGTTAATAAGAATGTTATTTCTCACCTCAGAAAGACTCACAGAAACCAAACAGCAGATCTTCCTTCATTAAGAAATATTCAGGGGCAAAGCCCATACATTAGCAGCATGGGTAGAAATTTTAGCAACAATAAATCGTAGGGATTCTGCAGCACAGCCCCATGATTGAGTCACAGAGAGGTGAGATGGGTTGCCCAATGTTGCAGAACTTAAAACTGGCACAAAAACTCCTGATATTGACAATAAGTGCTTGAAGTAATTAAAGAAAGTACCTTGGTCAATATAAAGCCAAGTTGGGAAGAGATGTCACTATTTCTCTTTCAATACCTTCACCATTTTAGGTTATAATGTCCAAAATCAATGGCAGTAGGTGAATCTGTATTCATGCTGTCAAAACAATCTTCAATAGAGCTTCAAAATGAGCTCTCTGGTTTCATAACAATGATCAGCAAGAAACCACAAACCTGTTTGCAACAAGCCATGCCCCATTTTACTGGTCAGAACATCCAGTCATCGTGTAACAAGTCTCTGAAATGAACTGCCTGCCTCCTGCTATTCACTCTTCATTTATTAGGTGGATTTATTGGGGAAATTCTCACATAACAGTATTTATAAATAAAAGCTGAAAAGAGTTAAGTGGCTTTTTTATTCAGTTTTCGAATGATCAATCTTGATTATGAGAAATACTATGCTATTGTTAAAAGTGAATATTATAGACAGAAACAGCGAGTTTTGGAAAGATAAAAATAACAGTAAAGCGTAAGAATGCCACCAAAATATTAAGAAAGACATTTTGCTTCATGCCCATAGGGAAAACCAGAAGAAACAATATAAAAAACAAAGTAATATCCTAGTTAAGTAAACGAAAATTGCATTTTCTGTCACATATTGTTAATTATGTGGCAGTTAACATCCTCAAGTACATAAACGCACTTCTGAGTCACTCATGTTACCTCACTGAATATCTTCAGAAAAGACTCCTCTAAATTATTCACCTATTAAGAAGAATATTTATCTCTTCAGAATACAGAAACCAAACAGATCTTCCTTTGTGAAGGAATGTTCAGCGGCAAAGCCCATACATTACCCGCATGGGTTACAGTGGTCTGCAGAGATGTGATAGAAACGTGTGATAGAGATGAATAGAGGATGAAAAAGTCTCAAAACACTCAGAAAACTATGAGCAGATTAAAACCACCCAGTATACTCTCCTAAAGGGTAAATATTTTCAGGTAAATATGGTGTGAATTTTAAAATATAATATAAGTTTAGTAGAGTGCATCCAAATGTGTTTGACATTTGTACCACATAGAATCATCCCATATACAGTAACCTAGTGGAGATGGCGGGGTGGGGAAGGAAGTCTAGTAATAAGTAACAAAGTATCTTATTGAAAAGAATTTTTCTTCTTTTAATTTAGCCAAGTTCTTGGTTTCTAACTGGTAGTTAATATATATTTGTTGTAAAAATAAGAAAGAATAGAAAAAACTTGCTTTCCAGACACAGAATAGGAATGAATGAGATAATCAAGAGAAGACTCTAATGAATTTAAGAATAAGAAGGAATTATTCTATTGATACATAAAACCAAAGTGAAATTTGCTTGGGGAAGAGTTGGAAACAGGAGTATTTACCCAGATTTAGAATTATGTAAGTGTTAAGATGGACAAAATTTAGCTATACTTTTGTAGGGTATGGTGGGGGTGGGGGGGCCAAATTACTTTATGACTTTCATTTGAGAACTTCCTTTTTTAAATTATACAAAGAAAATTATATACTGTAAAGTTCAACCAGACTCACAAAGCTTTAGCCACATGTCAGTTAAATAGCACGAGGAATTGTGTAAGGAACCCAGCCAGAAATGAAAAGCTAGGTAAGCAACTTTCATCAAGTTAAGACTTTTTTCTCCAAAATAGAATTTTTAAAAGAAAGAAAGAAAATAAGTGATAGTGATTCTCATCTTCTATGTTTTGTCAGCTTACCTTGCACCTTATACCCAGGTAATTAATTATGTAGGGCCCTCATTAGTTCAGTGAAATACTATAGCTGTGAGTTTTTGTCTGCCCATCATAACAAAGATAAACCTGCCTTCCTATAACTGAGATAAACCTGCCTTCTTTTTATTTTTTTAGGAACCCTTTCAAATCCATATAAATAACAGTGCTTTCTACTCACCCAACCAACATGGAAGCACCTGACATTGTACTTGCCTGTCAACATAGCCTATTCCTCTGGCCAGGAAAAGATGCATAGCCTAATCTAAGTCTATAAAAGCAGAATTTTTAAAAGAATTACCCTGACACAAAAGACACTCAATCCACATCGGTTAAATGAATATTTAATGAATGAATGAACAAGCTAGTAGAAATAAGTTAGCACTTTTTCTTTCCTTGAGGTAGATATAACCCTGGCTCCAGTTTTTATTAACTTACTAAAAAAAGCTCGTCACTTGTAGATGACAATAATACCAAGATGTTCGAGAAAGAGAGAGAGAAGCATAACTAAGAGAGGAAGAAAGAGAGATATAACTTCATGAAATTTTCCTGAAATTTCTGGTTTGGGGAACTAATAAATTTCTGTTTTCCTGAAGTTAACTTGAGTTTCCACCACTTGTTCAAGGAAGATCATGGCAAATGATACTCATTAGTAATGCTTTAACACACCCCAGAATACCTAGTGGAAACAAGGGTGATTAATCGTCAATTATTATATGTTTAAATGAAAGTACATCATTATAGATATGAATAAAATTCAAAATTGTTATTGGAATAAGCAGAAAATCTTGTTCACAGTGCACTTTCAATTCATAGTTGCTTCCATATTAAGCCTAATGACATTACTTTAGGAACAAGTAGATAATAGTAAGTTCATATATGCTGCTTATCCTGAATACTATAGAAGACTCTAAATAACTAGGTGTTTATTATTTCATTTTTATTATTTAAGACTTTCATATAGTATTAGAAATTTAAAATGTATTTATAACTCGCTCTTGCATTTCCTTTTTTCTTATTTCTTTGGATGTCTACTTTAAACTTATCATCAGCCAATGAGTTTCATCTTGTGGATATGAAGTTTTGGAATCATAACCTTAGATTTCTGCAAAGCCACAAAAGATATTTTACTCTATACTGAGTTTAAAACTGTCTTAAGCAGTAATTCTGGTGAAATGAATTCCCCTTTCAGCCTGTGGGAACCAAGTGAAGGAAATCAAGATATTTCATTCCAAAGTATACTTCTTTGACATATTTTGAGATGGCCCTTCAGAGGGTCTGCAAGCAGAGGTAGACCTGCAAACAGAAGCAGCCCTGCAAAGCTCTCTTTTGTAGGGGAGATTTTTGTCTGCAGAGAATCTGTACTGATGCAACCAGGTTTTCTCTGAGGCTCTACCTCGTCTGTGTGGATCTAGGAAAGATTAACTGAGAGTCTGACACCTTTAAAGGTCTGAAAGAAACATTTATCCATTCTTTCTGGGGGGATTGCTACCCATTTTTGCTTCCAGGTCTCCTCTTCTCTCCTATAATCTGCTTTGCCACCACAACCTAATTTAGCAGCATTTTGACCATGCTTGGAGTCCTCATTCTTTCTGCAACCTAAAGATGGTATCTAAGCTTCCAAACTCCACTGGGGGGTTGGGGTAATCACTCTGTTGTTATCCCTCCTGTACTCATTAGTAAATTTGTTTGCCTTTTCTCTTATTAACCTGCCTTTTGTCAGTTGATTTTTTTAGTGACCTTTGAGAGGGCAAAGAGGAAGTCTTCCCTTGGCCCCTACCCAAGCCACAACCATCGATTCTGCCTCAAAGTGTGGAAGATGAATGAGAAGAGAGCATCTCAATTACAATTTGACATCCATTCAATAAACATATGTGGTGTACTCACCATTATAGAAGTATTGTTCTAGGTGCTAGAGATAAAACCTTGAAGAAGTAGAATGGATCCTGACATTATGACTCTGATATTCTAGACAGAGACAGAGATTATAAAGTAAATAAATAAGCTGATTTCAAATAGAAATAACAAATATGCATAAAATTTAAAAGGTACTAAATTAAGGAATGACCAGGTTAAAGAAAGCCACTATGGGGAGATGACGTTTTAATTGAGACTTAAATGAAAATCATCAGGTATATGAAAACCTGGAAGACAAGCATTTGTCAACCTACAATAATTAAAAGGATCAGAATCTCGTTTAAAGAGAGTTGATTAAAGCATAAAGTCTGAGGACAAGCTACCTGGGATTCACGGGTTCCAAAAAATAAAAGTCAGTGTCTCGAAGTATAGAAGTTTGGGATCATGTATACAGACAAAGTTTAGGGGAGCTGAAGAGAATGTCAACATTTATGTAAGGCCAAATGCATACTTAGAATGATATGATTAGTCTAGGTGGTATTTTTCTTTTTGGAAAAAGTGTATTTAACATTCCACACTAAAGATGTAACAGTAATGGGGTCTTGGTTGCCATCTGAGCTCAGTTAAGTATAGGACAATAAAGGAGGCAGTTAATCTACAACAAAGGTCAATGACTAAAGTGGGAGCAGTCTAGTCACTGGTCTCTCCTAGTCATTTACAGAACAGGAACAATGAGAAAGTTCATCTATTATCTAAGATGCAGAATTGTAAAACTGTTACATGACTCAGTCTCCAGGGTTTAACTTTTCCCTTGGCATGATAAATTTAGAAGGTCTTGAAATGTTATTTTATTTTACGTACGCTAGGCAGAGGCAGGTGGATCTTCAAATGCTCTAAAGATGCAGTATGTTGGAAATGCATGAAGAGCAGATGGATACCTAATGTGACTGGAATGTGGGCAGCAAGAAGTATGGTAGACCATGAGATCAGAGAAGTTCTGTGGTGCTGGTAAGTTTGGAAAGCCATTGAGGAGTTTCAGGCAGAGAATGACATGATCTGATTTTTTTCCATTCACAAAGGTCACTCTGGCTCTGGTGGGAGACTAGTCTGTAGGGCTGAAGGTTAGAATTCAGGACATCAATAGGAAACTATTGTCAAAGCCCAGGGGAGAGATAATGGTAGCTTGGACTAAGAGGTTAAAATGGAGAGCAGTGGAATAGTTCAGAAACTATTTGGAAGTACAAACTGTAGGATTTCTATGAGTCAGGCAAAGGAAGAGGAGGAAATCAACAAATCCCATAACTGCTACTGGTAATGAACTTTAAGAATGTGCCAGGATCGTTTTATTGACTCTAGTTAACATGGTGTTCTTATCAAATCTCCAAGTTAAACTAATTTGTTAAATTTACTCTCATTTTCAGGATGTGTAGTGTCATAAGGTAGAAATGACTAAGCCAATTAATATGATTAAGATTATAATTTATGACATGATCTACTTTCCATTGCAGGGGAAATAATGACCTTTAAAAGAGGTATGTTACTAGAGAGAAGATGATGACAGGTGTTTGAGAGTTTTAGTTCTTAAAGTTGACAATCTTATATAGCCTTAAACAGAAACCGCCTTATGACTGCCTTTAGAACTTCTCTATCACTATTATTATCTTTAGTTACTACTTCTCATTTTTGTGTATGTCTTTATATCTTATTAAATAGTAAACTTACTTATGCTTTTTACATATTCCCCATCATTTTACACATTTTTCTTTCTCACAATAATGGCTCAATAAACATTTTTCAGTGTACAAATCAATTCCTCTTAGAGAAATATCTCCATCATCTTCCCCTTTTCATAGTTTACTCATTCTACCAGTACAATTCAGCTACAACTCCTTTAAAAGCCTCTGATGTCTCCTCATTCTTTCCAGAGAATTTCATTGTCACCACTTTCGCTGAACTGCTCTTTTCTCTCCTGTTAACATTGCAGTTACTGGGCCATATTGACAGGGAAATCAGTCCCTCCATCATTAATAGAACTTTATGTCTCCTATTCCAAAAGTTAAAATCTCACCTAACAAAAGGAAACTTAGTGATTTACTCCTCTGGACAAACACTGAAATCCCTTTTTAGGTCTTGAATTCTTCATTCTCCTGAAAAAATTCAATAAACCCTTTAAAAGATCCTTAATGTTTTACTAGATGATAATTGTGGCCAGTATGCTATTTCAAATACTGTATTTCAAATTCAAAATTTCAATGGTATTCCTTTCAAATAGACCAAAACTCACCAAACTCACCAAAAAATAATAGCATCCACTTTCATCCTGTAATTGATCACTCACCAGATCTCATCTCCTTGACTTAAGTGCATAGGCACCTCCTTTACTGCAAATCACAAAACACATCTTGAAGAGGGTCTTTTGTACTCAAGTGTAAAAGAAAACTTTAATTTTAATGTTTTTAAGAAACAGCAGGTAGTTTCCCCAGTGCCTGTCTGGGGGGTACTTTCCTTCCTTCTTACAATGAACTTCTATCAAGAGCAAAATCTTCTTTTTAGATTTTGAAGCTGTGTTTCTTTTTTATGCAATATCTTATCCACTAAACCATAAGCTCATACTCACTACAATGTCTGTAACAAATTTTTAAAATACATTACAGTATATATTAAGAAATAAATGAGTAAATAAATTAATAACTGCTTTGATGGATATTACACTGATGGCAATCTCATTTGAGCCAATTTTTTTAAAATTTTAAATTCAGTCAGATTTGCATTAGAAAGCCTCCTTCATGCAAACACTCCAGAGTAACTTTGCAAAGTTGCTTTGAAAGTAAGTGTCATCAAATATTAATAAGATAAGCCAAGGGAAATAAGGTTGTAGTTTATCCTGGATTAGAAAGGGCATTTTCCCTCTGAAGTATGAACACATATAGGAATTTAAAACTCTGACCCAGACACCAGACAGAAGTATGTGGGTGGCCAAGCTAACTAAGAAAAGCAGATTGAGTGTGGCACATTGGTAAGATTAAATGGATATAAAAATCTCTGAAATGGTGAACCAAGACCTTAAAAAATATTGCTATTTTTCCATTTAAATCTTCTCCCAGGATATACAACTGTCCAAAAAAATCTAAGAGCAAAATAAATTTAAAGGTATATTCTGATAATATATCACACTGTGCCTACCATAATTAAAACAGTCCAGGATCTCTATTTTGGGGTCTAGAAAGGCCTCATGTATTTTGACCTAAGAAAAAATAGAAACGATGCCCTGGCTTGATAGAGCTCTCACTGAGAATGGAAGGAAGGGGATTCTATAAAGCTCACACTCAAATGACAAGTTTTCATTGTGAAAAATATTTTATTAGTTCAGGAAATTAAATACTGAAAAAGGAGCCAATTGGTCATTAAACAACGTTAGTTATCCTGGATCTTCCCCCACATCATGCTCCTGCTAAGCACGAGAGACCTGTCATCAACCTAGAACTTATCTTATACATATGTGATGTGTGGTAGTAATAAGAGCATTGGATTAAGAGTCAGAAGAGCTGGATTTTAATTCTAACTCTGCAACCAATTGGCCAGTTGACATGAGCCAAATTATTCACTTCTCTGGACCTCAGTTTATTCATCTGAAATAAAAATACCACTAATATCAGTCTCACATGGCTATATAAATACATATGTGGTATAAACAGAATAAACTATAACTTTGACAGTGTGTTGAGATAGGCCTTCTGTCATCCCAACATCTTCCCCACATGTTTAAAGTTTGATATTATGAAAATAAAGATGCCTTGCATGTATAATTAGCTATAAACTTTTAAGTCATTAACTAGTAAGAAATTATGTGGTGTAATTAACTGGCATCACATTTTCCCTGATGTTGTCTAGTATAACCTCTCCTCTGCGAGAGAGCCTAGATAAAGAATGTATGGGCTGGAGCCACCCTGAAGGAAAAAGAATTGTACACTAGACCAGACGAATTAATGGGTGCAGCACACCAACATGGCACATGTATACATACGTAACAAACCTGCACGTTATGCACATATACCCTAGAACTTAAATCATAATAAAAACAAACAAAAAAAAGAAAGAAAATATTCAAATCAATCTGAAATAAAAAGTCAACAATCAAACTGGGATGTAAAGCTACCTCTAAAATTGTTCCTCCAAGCTGGTACCACTTAGGTTAATTGTGCCATATTGAACATTAGTGAATCCAGTGGCGCCACTGGCACCTCCTGGCCACTAGGGGGAGGTGGCAAGCCCTACTCTGTTTAAAAAAAAAAAAAAAAAAAAGTTCTTGTTTCAAAGCCAAAGAGGTACTTATTGAAGGGAAGGAATTATTTTGATTTTTTGGAGCCATAGGAACTCTTGCCATCAAATTGTTTCTCTGGAATACACAAGAACAAGCATAGCAGTTTTATTCCTTGGAAAGAAAGATGAAACAAAATACAAACTCGGGAAGTAAAAATCAGATATTTTGTGCATAACCGCCTTTAAACTTCCATTTGCAAATCAATGGATTAAAATTGCCAGAGAGAACACCCCAGTGTGCTATCTTCAGATAATGTACACATTTATTTATTTTTAAATTTGATATGCTGTAACTACATATTGCCCTGTGTGTCAGAGGTGGGCCAGAGAACTGAATATGCCTGTGCCCTTATGTGTCTAGTAGTAAGACCAGTCCAATTACGGCATATGTAATAGACAAAGTGACGCTGCTATACTGCTTGCTTTTCTTTCTTTATAAATAAATATACCTGTATGTGTGTCATGTATATATGTGTGTCTATATCTGTGTATGATTTGTATGTATCATGTATATATATGTGTGTGTGTCATGTAGTCTTTTGTGTGTGTGTCTATATATACACAGTGCCACCTTGAGAACTAGAATACACCATATGCTTTAAACGGTCTGTTGGCTACTTCCCAAACCCAGTTTCCTGTTTCCACCCATATTGAGTCACTACTGTCTACACTGTGTTTACCTTTTTATTACTTTTAAAAAAATAACTTTCATCACACATGTGTACGCTTAACAATATATATGTTAGATTTTATTGCTCTGGAGTTTATTAAAATTATATCATTCTGCATATGCTTTAAACGGTCTGTTGGCTACTTCCCAAACCCAGTTTCCTGTTTCCACCCATATTGAGTCACTACTGTCTACACTGTGTTTACCTTTTTATTACTTTTAAAAAAATAGCTTTCATCACACATGTGTACGCTTAACAATATATATGTTAGATTTTATTGCTCTGGAGTTTATTAAAATTATATCATTCTGCATATATATTTTAAGGTCTGTTTTTTCTTTCAACAATATGTTTCTAAGCTTCATCCATTTTCCAGATAGGTGTCATGTATTCTTTCTTACTGTTAAATAATATTTCATGGTGGATTATACCACAGTGCATTTAATTGTTATTATTTCCACTTCTGCTCTTATAATTGATTAATAGTATCGCTACAAGCATTCTTGCTTATGTCCCTTAGAATGCAGAAGCAAGAGTGTCCCAAGGGCATATACCCAGTAGAATTGCTGGATCATAGGTTGTATTCATTTTCAACTTTTAAGAAAATACTAATTGTTTCCCGAAGTTGTGGTTCCACTTTATGCTATTCCTCATAAGGTATGAGAGTTCTCCTTACTCCACATCCTTACCAGGATTGGCATTGTCAGACTCCTTTGTTTTGTTTTATCAGTTAAGTGGTTGTAAATAGTTCCCTGTTGAAGTCATAATTTGCATAAAGAGGTTGAACTTCTTTTCAAATGTTAATCATGTTTATTTCTTCCATGAAATAACTGTGCACATCCTTTGTTCAGTTTTCAATTGAATTGTTCTTTATTTCCTTCGCAGATTTATTTTACATTCTAATCTTTACTTTGTTTTAGGTGTTGAAAATATCTTCTCTGAGATTTTGGTTTGTCCTTTTCACTTTCATTTTGGTTTCTTTTTTTGTTAGAGGATCTTTTAATATAATAATGCTATCAACCACTTCTTGTATGGTCATTACTATTTGTATCATATTTAAAATAGTCTCCTATTTTTATTCTAAAATTTTTCTAAGTTTGCCTTTCACATTAATATCTTTTATCAATTTAGAATTCATTTTCAGGTAGAGAGTAAGGTAGGGATGAAATTTTTCTCATATGTTAACCAGTTGTCCCAGCATCATTTCTATTGATCTACATTGCCCTTCTCACAATTTTTTTGTTACAATTTTAATTATTTCATCTTGATATGTAAAAATTGCATTATTAAAGTGGATTTTATGTCTAGCCACCTAAACTCTCTTGTTAATCCTAATACATTATCTGTGGATATTTTGGGGGGATTCTATGTAGATAAGCCTATCATCTATGTAATTAATTTTGTGTATTCTTTTCTGTGGTAGGCTAACAGCCTCTCAAAGATATCAAAATGCACATTCCTAGAACCTGTTAATTTGTTACCTTACATGATGAAAGGAATTTTGCAGATATGGATTAGTTAAAAATCTTGAGAAGAAAAGAGTATCCTAAATTATCCAGGTGGACCTAAAGTAATCACAAGTATCTTTATAAGAGGGAAGCAGAAGGAGATTTGATTACAATAGTAGGAGATGAGATGAAGAAAGCAAGAGATTGTAGTGATTCAAGAAAGAGGACATGCGCTAAGGAATACTGAGAATGTTTAGAATCTGGAGAAGCCAAGAATTCTTCCCTCAAAACCTCCAAAAAACCAGCTCTGCTGACATCTTAGCTTTAGTCTAATAAGATTCATTTTGAACTTGAACTTCAAACCTCCAGAATGATAAGCTAATTAAATTTTGTTTCTAGCTACTAATTTTATATTACTAATATAATTTCTAATCAGTTTCATTTATTTTTCTTGCCTTATTGCTTTGGCCAGAAGTTGTAGAAAAATGTGTCAGCAAGTATTTTTGTTTTGTTCTAATTACATGCTTTTCCAACAGATTCTCAAATATGATGAGAAGGAAATTCCATAATACTGTAGACATTTTCTATTTTATTCAAATTATTTTCTAAAGTTTATAATTAAGACTGCAAAATATACTGTAAAATATTCTAGGAACATACCTTAAGTGGTAGCCACCTGATTGTCATGCCTATAAAAATGATCTCTGCCATAAGCATCTGGTTCACATACATTCTTTATTTATTTGTGATTGACTGGTATCTCTTCCATCTCTGGAAAGGACTGAGGTATCAAAATTGTTTGAATAAGAGGATTAAAAATTATAACAAAATAGCATATTCTAGGGAGGAGAGAAAACAGACATACCAGGTACCTGCAATGAGTAGTGAGCACACTAAGAGTCCTTAAAACATTGTCAGTTTGCAGGACTTAATTTACAAGGTAAAGCCTGACTTACCCATTACTCAGATATCACAGTGACTTTGTAAATATATAAATAGACATAATTGTTAACAGCAATATGATATCATGAAGACTTGGGAGTCTCAGCTGTCTGGTTGGTGAAATTTGGGGGCTTTTTATCAAAATGTATTCTTTATCTCATGGTTTAGAGTGTAATAACTCTTAGTATTTAAAATTGAACATTTATTGAACTAATAGAGTGCTTAAAATTAAAATTAATTTTAAAAATAGTTCAACAAAAGTAGGCAGATAAAAGCTATAGCCAATTTTTGTGAAAGTTGACATCATAATTCTCATCATTCCATGAAGGAAAAATTATATATTATTTTCTCCATTTAATCAACTGATTCAGCCCAGCAAGAACTGACCAGTCAATGGATTGTAAACTCAATTCTGTAAAATGTATTTGAGAAAGCAATAAAAAAATTTAAGAGGGCTGTTGTACAGCCTACTTCCTCAGTGCGGACTGAAACAATTATAAAACTATAAATTCATGAACTCTAATAATCTGTTTAAAAGATTTTTTCTGTGCTCCCTCATATTTGGATAGATTTTTTGAAAACAGTTCCAGATTTCTTGAAATCTTTGCCATCTTTTCTAGCCTGGTCTTGTGCCACAAAAATTGACTTCTTTGGCTTTCAAAACAGTTTAGTTCATACTCATTTTGGAGACATACACACAAAGTAACCAACAATATTTCTTGCACAAGGTGGAGAAGTCTGCTTGCCATGGTTTTAAATCCAGGACTTGCTTTTCTCCTAAGTTATACCTTTTCTCTTCTGATTTATTCCTGAAGAGACAGCTCATTCCACTGGACTTTTTTCTACAAAGGAAAACATCAATACAAATAAAATTTATTTTCCTCAGCAAGTAATTTTATGGATTGATCATGTGCTGCTTTAACCTTCTTGCTACAGCTATCTTTCCCTCATATGGACTTGCATCCCTGATACATAAAATAAAAATAGAGGAAAGGACACATAAAGATTTCACCTTGAAATGTACCACCTACCCATTTCTCAGGATTAAATGTAGAGCTATCAGAGGGAGGAGTGAAAAGATGTTTCAATAAACCTGACAAAAAAATTAAAGAAAGCACTCTCCCAATTCAAACATCCTCCTAGGATCTATTGCTTTAATCTGCCTTTGCAGCCCAAGATCTCGTGCTCTAAGTAAATTGAAAAATAGGAGACAAAGGTTTGACTGCTTAGGCTGAGCTCTGATGTAAGTCTTAGGAAAGAATAGTAATATCTAACATCTATTGAAAATCTACTATAAACCAGACTTTTGAACATTTGGTGTACTTTGCCTATCCTAATTTATGTGGTCCTCATAAAAACTCTGTGAATTATTTACCCATGAAAAAACAATTGAGGCATACAGAGATTCAATTAAATGCCCAAAGCCATAACCTATGATCCCTCGTTAAAAAGTTCTTGACATTTCATGTTATCCAACCTGCTCACCAGGACAGGAGACTAGATAGAGATTTAATGTATAACCCTAGGTAGAAGTTAACTATTATATGAATTCCCCTAAATTCTGGTGGTGATAAAGAGTCTGAAGAAGCCCAAATCCAGCCGAGGAGAGAACACTACTGCCATATGAAGTGTACTATACTGGATTCTAAGGGAAAAAGACAAGAAAAGTATAATACCTGGTTCCTGTCCTCCAAAGTTTTATATTCTAAGGATAAGCTTAGATATTCACATAAAACAATTAATTAGTAATTCAATCCAGCACCTATTTATTCTATTCAATACCAAAGACATTTGCTAATAGCTTACTCTATTTTACAAATTAACTAAAGATGCCAAAATCAAGGTCTTTATTCAAGAAGAAAAATGAGGAAAGCATGAGATCTGTTTGAAGGAAATCAAGGTTTATGGAGGAAATAACCTGTCCACTACCAATCAAAATTTCAATGTGGTCAATACACTCAGGAACTAGGTACCCAAGAGGAAGATGTGACTCACATTTCCTAGAAGACTAAGGAATGCTTGCCAAGAAAGGCAATTCTTAAGCTAAATCTTAAGGAATAAATCTGTAGTAATCCTATGAATCAAATATTTCTCACTCAAAAATATAAATTTTCATTCCTAAATAAAGCTAAATTGCATTTGACATTTCCTTGATACATTGTAGCTCTGCAAGCCTGAGAGCATAGTCTGCTCATGGACACAATTAAAATTCATATGTTGCGAATCAGTCTAACTTAGGGCATGACATTTGGAAAATTAATTTAATAAAAGGTGCATTCCCAGGTCGATGGATAAATGATCTTCAAATCAGTACCCCTATGCTGGCTAATTCAAAAGCTATTCAGTGACTAGATAAATACATAATTCTTCAGTTTTATCCATTGCTATGTCTAATTTTTCACACATTTCAGGAATCTAAGGATTTGGATATATATCATGGGTTATTGTCATTATAATTTTTAAATAAGGTCAAAATCCAACATTTTGACATATTCGCCATTAGTGTACTTCTTCAGGTGCATTCATTCTTTGAATACATCCACATTGAGAACCCACTCAGTGCCAAGCTCTGTTCAGGGATTGAAGGATACAGATGTTAACAAGGAAAGCAAGATTCTAATTTTGAGGAAAACTACACTCTAATAGAGAAAACATGACAATAAATATGTAGGAAGTGAATAAATAAGCTAATTTTAGATGATATTAATAATAAGTGCTATGAAGAAAGTACATTTAAAGGGTAGTAGGTTAGAGAATGAATTGGAGCTGTAGGAAAAAAAAAAAAAAAAGAAAGCTACTTTAGCTAGGATGACCTAAAAATCCCTCTTTGGTGATATGACATTTTAATCTAAGACTAGAATGAGCAAAAAGTACCACCCATGAAAGATCTAGTAAAGAGAATTCCAGGAAGTAAAAACAAGTTCAGAGGCTCTAAGACAGAGACAATCTAGGGATGCTTGAAGGACAGAAGGAAAACCAGAGTGGCTGGAGAATAATCAAAAGAAATGAAAATGATCAGAGGTGAGGCCCCAGAAGAAGACTGTAGACAGATTATGTAGGGTTTTAGAAAACGAGGTTAAGAAGTTTGGATTTCCTTCCAATTGCCATGGAAAGTCATTGAAAGAGGATAAGCAAGATAATAATGTGATTAGATTTAAACTTTGAAAAAAATTGTTCTTGCTACTGTGAAGCAAATTGACCATAAGAAAAAAAAAAAAAGGAATGAAAGTGGGAAAATGAATTAAGAAGCAAGTGCAGTTGTGCAAACATGAGGTGACGGTGGGTCAGACTAAAGTTGTAGGAGACAATAAGATGCAGTCACATTTGTCATTTGTCATGCACTTTGGAATTAACGCTAGCAACACACTTGTGCATTGGGGTTTTGGTTTGTCAGGGGATGAGGAGATGATAAAGATTAGGACCCGAAAAAAACTGAAAAAGAATTGGAAGGTAGAAACATAGTTACTTTTTGCCATGATAAATTTGTGATGATAATATCACAATGTTGATATTATCATCATTGTGATGCGCCAAATAAATGAATATGCCAAATAAACTTCCAGAAGTATAATTCTGGAATTCAGAGGAAGGACGTAAAACATGGGATTTGTATTTGGGAGTTAACATCATATAGAGGATATTTAAGTCCATGGAATTGAATAATATAAAATTAAAAGAACACAGAGAGAGTGGGGTGAGATGGCTCACACCTTAATCTGAGCACTTTAGGAGGCCAAGGTGGGAGGATCACCTGAGGTCAAGAGTTTGAGATCAGCCTGACCAACATGGTGAAACCTCATCTCTACTAAAAATGCAAAATTAGCCAGATGTGGTGGTGGGTGCCTGTAATTCCAGCTACTCGGGAGGCTGAGGCAGGAGAATTGCTTGAACCTGGGAGGCAGAGGTTGCACTGAGCCGAGATTGTGCCATTGCACTCCAGCCTAGGCAACAAGAGTGAAATGCCATCTAAAAAAAAAACAAATAAACAAATAAACAAACAAAAAAACACACAAAAAGGAAAGTGGGGAACTCAGACTGCAGTGGACTCCAACACCTTAGAATCTGACAAAGGAGCAAGAGACTGAGAAAGAACATTGGTGAGATAGGAGGAAATCAAGCAAATGTGACATCTTAAAGGCCTAGAGAATAATTTCAAAAGGGATCCATTTGTCAGTGATTGCTGTGAGGTCAAGAAAAATAAGGATAAATCATTTACTCTTGGATGTAGTAAATTAGATGGCTCTAGTGACCTTACCGAGAATATTTCAGATGCTCAGTAGCGGAGAAAGCTCTATTAGCAGAATGTGTCAGCTAGCTATTGCCGTGTAACAAGCCACCACAAAAGTGAGTAAATTAAAATAATGACTATGATTTCTGTGGGTTAATTGAGTGGCTCTGCTAATCTGAGCCAGGCTCACCTGGTCTTACCTGGGCTACCTCATATACCTACAATCAATGAGTGAGGTAGTCTAGGGGTCACCTGCTTTAGAATGGCCTTGGCTGTAAAAATGTCTGTTTTGCAAGGTCTCTCAACCTCCCAAAGGACAGCCCTGGCAGTTTTCAGAATGGTGTCAGGCTTCCAAGAACTCACTCATTACCTGCAAGCCATTTATGTGGAATCCACTCCCATGAATAAAATACTTCCCACCAGGTCCTACCTCCATCACTGGGGGTCACATTTCCACCTGAGATTTGGAAGGAACACACATCCAAACCCTATCAAAGTTCATTCCAGAATCAGAGTGGGTGGAGACTACAAAGTTAAAGACCAAAGTTCATGAGTACAGGGAGGTTATTAATTAGAGTCCACAATGCAATTAAGTTGCCATAAGTTGGCCAGACAATTGAGAAGAGAATAGGAGGAGGTGCATAGAGACAGTCACAAATATTTTGAAGACTTTTTCTGTAAAAAGTAACAGATAGCTCCAAAAGCTAGAGATGCAGTGGAGTCAAGGGGTCTATTCTGTTTGTCTATTAGATTTTTGTTTTTTAAGATGGAATATGAAACAGCATGTTCACAGCCTGATTGAAATGATTCAGGAGAGAGAAAGAATTCAAGAGATAAAAGGATACCCACGGGAACAAAGTCAATGAGTAGATAGGCCAAAATGCGAGGCGTTGGCCTTACACAGAGCAGGGACATGTCTTTTAAGAGTAACAGATGGGGAGAAAAAGAGTACAACATGTGCTAACTTGGTCTCCTTCATGTTGAATTAGATGTTAAATTCAGAATTCTTAAGGATTAAGAAAACCCTAGCAGCTCAGGGAAGTCTTATTAAAAAAAAAAAAAAAAAACAAAGGCACCTGCTTACAAATCAAAATTACAGAGGACTGTTCATACCATGGGAGTTTACTTCTGCTATGAACTAAAGCTGTTAAGAGGAAAAGACAAAAAATAGTTCAGAAGAATCGCCTGGGATCAGTGTCTTGATTCTAGAAATCAAAATATTTCACAATGACTTGAAAACCTGTGGATAGGTATCCAGTGAGGTAAGCTGTGTTTTTAAAGAAGTCACTCATCAATGTTAAATGCTGTCCATTGTATATTATTACCATACTCCTAGGATGTTAAATTTTGAGTATGCAATATTGAACATCTTTTATTTCATTAATCACTTGAGGAATTGAAATGCCATTCAGTTGAAGATTACTTAAATTTACAAAGCACTACATGCATAAGAAATTCATCAACTCACTGTAGAGAGCTGTTGAGCAAATTGTCCATGACTTGGGTCAAATATCTTTGAGTGCCTAATACCATCTAGGCAAATTAGTACAGATGGAGGTGGCTGGGGGAGAAAAACTTTACAAGATTAAACCTTTAAAGCCTGAGTTCATTATGCAGTTTTTACAAAATTTTAGACATTAAATGGCAGATTGAGAAGGAGCTTTGTATGGCTGCAGTGAATTTGACATGTATAGTGACTGTTTCAAAATCAGAGGCTTTCATTCAAAATCAGGTTATAATTTCGCTGAGAATTCCGACTGACTAAATACCTAAAACTGAACTTTTTCTGTCAATTGTTAGGCCTTTCTTTTCACATGAGTTGAAGCCAATACAAGATAACTTCTAGGTCAAGAATAGAAGCACCTTAATTTCAAAAGCTTCCCTGTAAAATCTTCCCTACGTATGACTTCCTCGTAGGTCAATTGCCTCAAGCTGTCCATGAGGATCTTAACAGGAACAACTAAACACAATGTGGGGTTCTTTAAAGAGTTCCTGACTTCTGTTTGCTGTTAGAGAAAACATTCCAAAATCAAAACTGTTTCAATACTCTTTATCTGGCTCTAGGACTGTCTGGCACAGCCATCACACAGAGAGAGGGATGAGCAGATAGTAGGAGATACAGTGAGGAAGAGTCACCACAAATAGACCAATTGACCACCAGGAACAAACAGCACAAGAAAAGAAAAGCCAGCTGAACACACCAGAGGCAGGTAAGAAACAAGGCGAGTTTGATTTACTAGTGTTAACATGTATTGAGCACCTACATGAAACAGATGTGGTTCAGAAATAGAGATGGGAAAGGGGTACATAGCAAGAAAGACATATAACCATAAAATATTAATGTAACACAATGGTAAAGCCATACACAGGATTTCAAGGGTGCCCAGAAGAGGGATACATGACCAAGTCTGGGACACCAGAGTGGATATGCTGGGAGACATGTTGCCTGAGCTGTATCTTAAGGGGATGGATAGGAATTAGTGAGGTAAAACAGAAAATCTTGAGGTAAGGCAAAGCAAAGTTCCAAGGGCATGAAACATCATAATCTTTATCAGAAAAGTACAAACAGTGAGGCTAGAGTGGTTAACAGACTAGGTCATGGAGATCATTGTTTGCTAAATCTGAACTTTATTCAGTAGTTAATAATTTTTTTTTCAGATTTCTGAGTACAGGAGTGACATAATTTGAAGATGTCAAGACGGGAGACAAAGAAATCAGTGAAATGCCAGACATGGTGGCTCACACCTGTAATCCCAGCCCTCTGCGAGGCTGAGATCAGAGATTGCATATAAACCCAGGAGTTTGATACCAGCCTGGGAAACCCAGTCTCTACAAAAAATCAATCAATAAAAAATAAAATATTAGCCTGGAATAGAGGTGCACACCTGTGGTCCCAGCTAGTCTGTAGACTGAGTTGGAAAAGTCGCCTGGGCCTGGAGGTCAAGTCTGCAGTGAGCCATGATTGTGCCACTGCATTCCAGCCTGGAAGACAGAGCAAGACCCTGTCTCAAAAAATAATAATAACAACAATCAAGAAAGAGTCCAGAATGTATATATAAAAAGGAAGGGCCCATATAGAAAAAAATAAATGATAAAGTTGATGGGATTTGGCAGATATATGGAAATGCAAGCAATTTTATTTTTTAAAAAAGTGAGGGAAGTGTGGGGTAGAGCAGGGACTAGGTACTGCTAGAAGTGTCATGATCAAGAGGACAGACAGGGAAAGCAGCTTGTAACCTTAACCTCATCCCTGAAAATTTTGAAGTCCTTCTTCTATAAGAGAAGTCCATGTGGAGGTGATCCCAGAAGTCTGCAAATAGAGTCTAAAGTAGATACAGGGATAACTTGTTTTATTGTGCTTCACTTTGTTATGCTTTGTAGATGCCTTTTTTTTTTTTTTTTTTTTTTTTATAAATTGGAGGTTTGTGACAACCCTGCATTGAGCAAGTCTATTGGCACCATTTTTTCAATGGCATGTGCTGTTTTCATGTCTCTATATCACATTTTAGTAATTCCTACAATATTTCAAACTTTTTCATCATTATTATATCTGTTACGGTGATCTGTGATCAGCGATCTTTGATGCTACTATTGTAATTATTTTAGGGCATCACAAAATGTGCCCATATAAGATGGAGAATTTACTCAATAAATGTGTGTGTTCTAACTGCTCCACCAACCGGCCCTTCCCTCATCTTTGTCTACACAGACCTCCTTATCCCCTGAGACAAAACAATACTGAAATTAGGCCAATTAATAACCCTACGATGGCCTCTAAGTGTTCAAGTGAAAGACAGAGTTGCACATCTCTCACTTTAAATCAAAAGCTAGAAATGATTAAGCTTAGTGAGGCAGGCATGTCAAAAGCAAAGATGGGCTGAAAACTAGGCCTCTTGCACCAAACAGCCAAATTGTGAATGCAAAGAAAGTTATTGAAGAAAAGTTAAAGTGCTACTCCAGTAAACACACAAATGATAGGAAAGCGAAACAGGCTTATTGCTGATACGAAAAAAGTTTTAGTAATCTGGATAGATCAAACCAGCCATAACATTCCCTTGAGCCAGGCCTAATCCAGAGCAAGGCCCTAACTCTTCCACTTTATGAAGTCTGAGAGAGGTGGGGAAACTGCAGAAGAAAAGTTTGAAGCTAGCAGAGGTTGGCACATGAGGTTTAAGGAAAGAAGCCATCGCTCTAACATCAAAGTACAAGGTGAAGGAGCAAGCTCTGATGTATAAGCTGCAACACGGTTCTCCAAGTTCTAGGTAAGATAACTGATGATTATGACTACGCTAAACAACAGATTTTCAATGCAGGCAAAACAGCCTTATATTTGAAGAAGATGCATCTAGGACTTTAATAGCTAGAGAGGAGACGTTAATGCCTGACTTCAAAGCTTCAAAGGACAGACTAACTCTCTTGTTAGAGACTTATGCAGCTGGTGACTTTAAATTAAAGCCAATACTCAGTTACCATTCCAAAAACCCCAACATCAAGAGTTAAGCTAAATCTACTCTGCCTAGGCTCTACAAATGGATCATTAAAGTCTGGATGACAGACAGTACATCTATTTACAACATGGTTTACTAAATATTTCAAGCCATTGAGACTCACCACTCAGAAATAAAGGCTCCCTTTCAAAATATTACCGATCACTGATAATGCTTCTGGTCACCCAAGAGCTCTGATGGAGGTGTCCAAGGAAATTCATGTTGTTTTCATGCTGCTAACACAACATCCATTTTGCAATTAGTTCTAGGAGTAATTACTCTCATTTCGTAAGGCTGTAGCCAATATAGATAGATTCATCTTATGAATCTGGGCAATATAAATTGAAAACCTTCTGGAAATGATTCTCCATTCTAGATGCCATTAGGAAAACCGTGATCCATGGAGGAGGTTAAAATATAAACATTAACAGGTGTTTAGAAGATGTTGATTCTAACTCTCCTGCGTGACTTTGGGAGTTCCAAAGCATCAGTGGGGAAAGTAACTGAAGATGTGGTAGAAATCGCAAGAGGGTTAGAATTATAAGTGGAGTCTGAAGATGGTACTGGATTGTTGACAATCTCATGATGAAACTTCAATGAATAATGAGTGGCTTCTTTTTTTTTTTTTTGAGACGGAGTCTCGCTCTATCGCCCAGGCTGGAGTGCAGTGGCCGGATCTCAGCTCACTGCAAGCTCCGCCTCCTGGGTTTACGCCATTCTCCTGCCTC
>NW_012114500.1:1883730-1944374 GCF_000951035.1 Colobus angolensis palliatus | reverse complement strand
TATATATATAATTTTATATATATATATGTAATATTACACTTTAAGTTCTGAGATACATGTACAGAACGTGCAGGTTTGTTACATAGGTATACATGTGCCATGGTAGTTTGCTGCACCTTAGTTAATATAACAGCAAAAAGGTTTGAGAGGATTAACTCCAGTTATGAAAGATTTTCTACTGTGGGTAAAATGGTATTAAACAGCATTACACGCTATAGAGAAGTATTTCTCAAAAGGAAGATGCGGCAAACTTAATTATCTTATATTAAGGAATTGCCACAGTAAACCCAGCCTTCAGCAACCACCACCCTGATCAGTCAGCAGCCATCAACATCAAGGCGAGATGCTCCACCAGCAAAGAGATTATGACTTGCTAAGGGCTCAGATGATTATTAGCATTTTTAGCAATAACACTTTTTAATTAAATTGTATACATTACTTTTTTAGACATAATTCTAGTGCAAATATAACTTTTATGTGAACCAGGAAAACTTAAAAAAATTATGTGATTTACTTTATTTCCATATTCTCTTTATTATATTCATATGGAACAGAACTGGGGTTGTGTACTTCCTGAGGTATATACCTCTCTGAGATATGCCTGTATAAAGGTGATTTGTACCACAAGAAAACACCTAGGGCACCTATGGATTTTAAAAAATTAAAAAATAAAATAAATAAAAGAAACATAAGGGAGTATGTACAATGAACCAGACTTTGGGGCATCTGAAAGATTAAATGGCATAAGCCTACTAGGGTTGAGATAGTAGTTAACATGTCACATCCATTCTGCAGACTTTAGATAAAAATATGTAATCTTTCGGACTGAAGTAGTTTGTTCTGTGGCTGGTCAAATAACACACAGGGAAAACCACTAATCTTCAAAGTTAAACTTTTGCTATCATCAAAATCAAACTAAACTAGATAAAATTTGACAATCTTACTTTCAATTACTTCTAATCAATGAAATCCAGTGTTTGTGTTCAACTCTTCCTTAAAGCTTTTCCAATAACCTTTGGTTACTATGAATCAACTAGTTAGTTAAAGCCATTGAAGAACTTTTTATCTGAAAAATGAAATTTTGGGTCAGGATTTTAATAGTTTGAATGGTATTAGAACTACTAATTATTAAACTATATTGAATAATCCATTAACTGTTGTTGTTCAAATATAGTAAATCTTTATAAAGTGTAGCCTAAAAATATTTGAGCCAATATTTCATAAAATTCTATGTATTGAAAAGATCTTCCTGGGTTAAAAAACTACCTAATTCTTTGCTTAGAAGATAGAACTGAAATACCAGGGCTTATTACATAATCTGAAATCTACTTCTCTCTGGAAGGCTTTAAAAGATGTACCTCAGACATATTTGTTAGCTGTCCTCGGTAGCAGGATAAGCTAAATCTCTTTTTCTAATTGTGAAATCTCTGCATCTGTGTTGCCGTGTTATATGCCCATGTTCTGCTCCTGTAGTTATTATAAAGCCAAATTTACAGTAATTAAGAGACAACTACCCACTTACAACTATAAGACCAGCTCTCTAATGGGAAAGGAAACAACTCACCAAGGCTGAAATCAAATCCTTTTAATGGGCTTTCAACTTGCCCGGGAGGAGATCTATTCCAAGCATAAACACAGCCTTCCAGAGATAGTCTTTTTATGTTGCTCTTAAATGTCTAATAGGTATTCCACATCAGCTGTGAACTTGTGAACCCAGAAGGGATTTAGGGGTTTTTATAAGTTCAGTGCAGTATAGAACACACACATATATACATTAAAAGCAACCATAGCCATTGTACTATCATTGCTGTAAAACCCACTGTCTAGTATCCTTATGTGCTAAAAAAAATTATTTTTAAATTTACAGTGTAAAAATACCTACAAAAATATCTACAAAAATACCTCTATAAAATCAATAGCTATCCACCTTAATATAAAAACGTTTAGGAACTGAATGGCATGTTGTTTTGTACAGTTGAATTTTTCAGTCAGATATGCATTTTATTACCTTTATTTAAGAACTCTACATAATAAACTTATTCCTCAATAGCATGAATTCTTTGTAATGCTGATTTTTTTAAAGGCATTCCGATCTTGAAAGTACTAGCTGAAACCCTTTGTTGACCGTTGGGGACTAGTAATTTCACAACTTCCGAAAGAAATATTTAAATTATCATACTTAAATTCTAATACTTAAATCTCTATTTATGTGACAGATATGATCTTGAAAAGGTCTATAAAGTAAGAATTTTAAAATAAATTACAACATAGTAAATAACTGGAGAATTGGCTAATTAAGTAAAATATATCTAATAGTAAATTCTTTTACATGGTGGCTCCTTCAAGAAATTGAAAAAAGTAAGATCATTTAATAAATCGGTTTTGTAAATTTAGATTTTTGTGTATGAGATTTGCTGAAAATCAGGCAGATTTCCACATCTCCTTGCTGAGGAAGAAAGCATTCTAATTGCATGAGCTGGGGCTTTGGTGAGATTGCTCAATCTTTTTAACACTGGATAGATAGGTTGCTTTTAAAAAATATCACTTCTATAATGGCTGACCAGGTTAATGCCTCTATTTTCCTGTTTGATTGTCTCAAATATCTATGTATCAGGAACAATTTTTAGCTGTAAACAACAGAGCTCATTCCATCCAATATATAGAACAAAAGTATGCATTAAAGTTGATGAGAAGGAAAGCTGAAGATATCTAGCACGCATACTATGCAGCCAGGAAGAATAGTTGAATTACACCTATAAAATGCTCCAGTAAAGTTCTCACTGCCACCACCACAGTCCGAGTTTGCACTACCCACCCACAGCATGGGGCTGTAACCCCAGGATGACTTGCTTCTGTGACTTGTGAAAGCTATTGCCTTCACAAGATTTAATTCCCTTTGGTGTTACTGCTTCATGTCATTCTCTTCTGAACTAAGTCTCAGCTGGATTTCCTCCAACCTGCATTCCAGCTTTAATGAAAAGTGGGAAAGCATTTCTGCCTTCTACCTTAAAATGATATACTGTGAGGGATTCCATCAGGGGTATTCATAAGGGCCTTGGAAGGCAGTAAACAAGACAAATATTCACTAGATGCCCAGCATAGCATAAATAAACTCCATTTTCCCATGCCTAAACTTCCAGCCAGTAACAACCGCACAATAAATGTTTATATCTAACATAACGCAACTACTGTTTTCAAAAACGAAAATGCACTTGCTATTGTCCCCTTTTCAGGGACAATTTGTTGCTGTCCCCAGCTCCAAGTCCAGGGCCAACTGACTCCATCTTAATAGCCTGCAACAGAAGGATAGAGTAGAGGAGCCAGCCGTCATCATTAGCGATAATGAAATTAAAAGGTAAATAGCAAGGGTAACATAGGGATAAATAGAAGTAAATCAGTTAACACAAAATTTTTTAATATTTTCAGAATAATTAACCCCCATGAACAAAGATTGGTCTCTGCTACTAACAAGCTGAGCATTCAACAATGATGTTAGTCAAATAGGCCTGAGGGGAAGACACCATGGTCTGCTACCATGACTACTTTTTGAATAGCTCATTGAGCAGGCACTGGGGCTGGGAGATGACTGGGGACAAAATGGTCACCATGCATACCTAGTTATCAAAAGCTTCCTCTATAATGGATGATATTTGCTGAATATTCAAATATTCTCACACTGTCTATTCTGAAAGAATCATGTGCATTCCAGACCTTTTCACAAACCCTTCAGTCTGTCCACTCAAAGTCCCTCAATTATAGAGCCAAATAATTAGCACTTCCCCAGGAATCATTGTAATTGTTAATAGCAGCTGGTACCTGCATAGTATTGATGAATCTACTTTTAACTGTTGCCCTCTTCAGTCAAAGGTCACCGGAAACAAAGGTGGCATAGGATGACAGAGGAATGTCGGCCAATTGGGGAAATGCCTGCTAAGAATGCAAGCTACCTGCTAATGAAATTTACTTTACGTCAGTGGAGTCACATTCTTAGTTTGCCAGGGAAAATACTCATTAGTTCTAGATGTCCTGGTATTAGAGCCACTACTAGTAGTGCCTCTTTTACTTTCAAAAGTGTCCTGGTTTGGATGATAAATTATATATTCACCTTACTTATATACTACTT
Source organism: Colobus angolensis palliatus (assembly GCF_000951035.1). Classification (NCBI taxonomy): domain Eukaryota; kingdom Metazoa; phylum Chordata; class Mammalia; order Primates; family Cercopithecidae; genus Colobus; species Colobus angolensis. The sequence continues at coordinate 1,940,251 of NW_012114500.1, read as the reverse complement.
CCACTTGGTTATAAAGTGCTACAAAGCATGCCTAACTTTTCTGGGTAAATTTGTTCACCAAGTTATCCAAATGTATGATAATGTGTAGCTTAAGCATGGCCAGTGATCAACTATTTAAACTCTACCAGGACCTACTAGCAAGAAGAGAACAGTTGCCTATCAAAAAAGGCATGACTTTGCTCCAAAACTTTAGGGATCTGTGCTGTGATTCTCCTAATAGTGGTTTCCACAAGTAAACCAAGGTACTACACATACTTTGAATACCACTGTATGCTCTAAGTCATAAGAACCAAGTGAGATAATAAATTGCACTGTACCCTGACTCAGATGGAGATCCTTCCCTTGATCTGGGGCCTTCTGAAATTTGACAGTCTTTTGGGTAATAGGGTGAATTATTCAGCACCTCACTCCCACATATAACATGCATTTATTCAATATGCATATGTCTGCCAAGCATGTGCCTCTTTAATAGTAGTTATGGTGTATAAAGTGCAAAACTTGTCTTTCACTTTGAAGAGAATATCCTGGAAAGTCCCTTAATAGTAGATCCCTGATAAAGTAAATAGGCCAGCCTATTTTCATGCACTTTTCTGCCTCCCTCTGGCATTGCACACTAAGGCCCTAGAACACCTGCTATTCCCTGACCCTCTAGTCCTTTCAGCATGGCAGCATCAATGTAGTAGAATTCACGATGTCCTGTGGAATTGTAAGAGTGCCAGGGTGCCTGAAGACACACATTTTCTTCATGAAGCTAAAGAGTTAACATGTCCCTGAGATAAGATGAGAAAAATGTATTACGTTCCCTGTAAGATAAAAGCAAACTGTTTTCATTGTTCTCTGTATATTGGAATAGATAAAAAGTAAGAGCTGTATAGTAGATGCCAGAGACTGTGTTAATTTGTTTCAATAAAGAGATAACATCTGGAACAGCAACTGAAAATTAGTCACTATCTGAATACTCTGATGAAATCATGTCCCATTTTTCAAGACCAATATGACTTCTGAATAGCCAAACAAGTCAGTTAAAGGAAGTTCCCATTGATTAGCAGTGTTCAACGCCCTGAACATGTTACCCTTTAAAATGAGAACAAGTTTGGGGAGGGTTATGTGGAAGATTTAAGTCAAGTCTTATAATGTTATCAAAGGGCCTTTCCTCAAGTATACTATACCTTCCATTTTTTCATTTCTTCTGAGTATCTGGTTCTATTAACTGACTTTGTTCTTGGAATTAAAGAATATCATGACTTTCTACCATGATGGCACAAGCCTTTTTTTTTTATTTTTTCCAGACCTAGAATCTTTATTTCTTTCTTTATTTTTATTTTATTTTATTTTTTTTTGGTTTTGGTTTTCTAGTTCAAATAAGACTTTACTAGGTTATCTATTTCAATCTTAATGATCCCTTAATCAAGTAGTCATCTCCAACTCTGCCTACAGATTACATTATTCTAATTATGACTATAAGAGACAGGAAAAATCAAACTTTGTTTCCCAGACTCACACTGAACACAGAACATTTCTCACACTAGATATATGGGTTTTTTCCCCCACATATTAAGCAGTTTTCCAGTATACACCATCCGCCACAACCAAGGCCTTTTCCAGGGCCTGTGAAATTGTGAAATTCATTAATTTCAGGGTAAATCAGCCTTTGGCCGCATGCCTCTATTTCAGTTCCAAGAGAGACTGAGGAAATTCTTATTTCTACATGAATATATGAGTTGTAGAAGGTGAGAAATTCTCTCCTTGCAAAGACTCTTGCCAGCTTAAGAGTCTCCTAAACCACCCTCAGATACAAGAACTCACTAGAAGGACTTAACAGAATTCACTTACAGCTATTATACCCACAGTTATTGTTTATTATAGTGAAAGGGTATGGATTAAAATCAGCTACATGAAGAGACCCATGAGGTAGAGTCCAGGGCAGTTCCAAGCATGAAGCTTCTAGTTGTTCTCTTCCAGTGCAGTTATGTACAGTATTAACTTCTCCCACCAGTGACGTCTGACAATACACATGGAATATTGTCCATAAGGGAAGCTCACCTAGCCTTGGAATCCAGTGTTTTTAGTAAGGTTTGACTGTGTAGACATTGTTGACTGTCCACTTGGCTGACCTAAGTTTCTAAGTCCTCTATAGGTCAAGATAATGTGTGTCACCCAAAGTTCCCACCATATATTATATTGTTAGAATAGACTATTTAGTATGGCCCAAGGTTTCTAAGTAAAGAAAGGCAACCTTGTAAGGCAGAATATTCCAAAGGCTTAAAGATCACCTTTGAGCTGAGGGCAAAGGCCAGACCTCTATTTGGGTAAGGTTGCTTCTTTATTACACTCTAATCCATATCATTTTGTATTATCAAATGATATGGTGGGAAAACCATGAACTTGTATATTTAGCTCCTGTACCCTCCTCCTCTGCTACCTACTTGCATAATTTTAATTATTTTATTTCCAACGTAGCAAGTTTATTATCTTAATAAAAAGTTTTGAATATTTACTGTAAACTATGCACAGATCTACAAATCACTAGAAAAACAAAGACAAGTAAAACATTGTTCCTTTCCTTAAAGAATCTGCATAGGGTTGATAGAGAGGGCACCTCGGAATTATCTATATTCTTGCAATGATCATGGATCACCAGTTTTCTAAGAGAGTGTTTATAACAAATATTCATTTTTAATTTACTCTCTTATTTTGGAAAAGTTCAACATATGCAAAATAATCATATAATCAACCCTCATAAATCCATCAGCCAGTCTGAGAAAATAGCAAACAATCATGATCAATTCTTTTTATCTAAATTACCCACTTATCTACCTCTTTTATTGGATTATTTTGAAGCAAGTCCCAGACAGACATCATGTCTTTTCATCCTTAAATACTTAGATTGTATCTTTAAAAAAAAAAAAAATACCACCTTTATTATGCTTAAATAATTAACAATAAATCATTTTTTACAGCATCAAATATCAAGGCAGAGTCCAAATTTTCCTAATAATTTTTTTTTTTTTTTTTGAGACAAGAGTTTCACTCTTGTTGATCATGCTGGTGTGCAGTGGTGCGATCTTGGCTCACAGCAACCTCCGCGTATTGGGTTCAAGTGATTCTCCTGCCTCAGCCTCCTGAGTAGCTGAGATTAGAGGCACCCACCACCATGCCCAGCTAATTTTGTATTTTTAGTAGAGACGAGGTTTCCCCATGTTGGTCAGGCTGGTCTTGAACTCCTGACCTCAGGTGATCCGCCCAGCTTGGCCTCCCAAAGTACTGGAATTACAGGCATGAGCCATCACACCCAGGCTTTTTTATTGTAAAAAAAAATTATTTCTTGTAAAAATATAATTTTATTTATTGTAAAAAATAAATTTTATTATTGTAATAATTATTGTAATCATTTTATTAAAATAATTATTGTAAAAATACAAAAATTATTGTAATTTATTGTAAAAATTATTTTTACAATAAATAAATACAATAAAATAAATACAATACAATAAATACAATACAAAGTAAAATTTTATTGTAAAAAAAGTTTTTTTACAATCTGTGTATTCAAATAAGGATTCAAGCTAGGTATACATTTCTAGCAAATAGTTTAAACCACTGTCCCCTTAAATACTTAAGTACTATATTGGCAGGACCTTGGGTGGCAAGTGACAGAAACTCAAACTTAAAAGAAAAAATGGTGGTGATCACTCACCATGTGAGTGGGGAGAATTGTTTATGGATTTCTAAGTGGAAAATTCAGAAACGGGATTCCTTTCAGAAATGCCTTGATAAAGAAGCTTGGATAATGCATAATAATTCTGCCATTTTCTCTCCTTGTCACAGTACTGCTTTCCTAGATGTCAGCTTCTTTTCCCCACAAAGTGGCAAAGATGACCATTGGCAGTTCTAGGTTTTGTTTATCTCTGCAAGTAATGATTCCAGGCAAAAGATTGCCTCTTTCACGTGGTGCTCAGAAAATATCCCAGAAATGATGCTAGCCTGACCCCCTGTAGCAGACACATGAAATATTCTGGTTGGTCAGCCCTAACCACAGGTCTACTCCAGGAAGAGGGTGCTAAGATCAACTCCAAGTGAACTGTATGATGGAAAATGAAGGAGAGATGACTTCTTTAATAGATGACACACAGAAATAGAATTCCATCACAAATACCCAAATAATATTGTATAAAAGATCCTGACTTTTGATTCTGAACTTTGGAATGCTGGTTTGTGCTTCTGCAAACAAGTTTTGCTTTGCCAGCTGACTACCTCCTAGATACTCCCACTAGGTGGAGGCTGCAAGGTTGGAAAGAGAGGAAAGGACTTGCTCCTTCCTACTTGCTTCATGCTTCCTGTTTTTCCCTCCAGTTCTTGCTCAGTCTTCCTTTTTACCCAGCAGCAGCAGTGCACTACAGTGCATTCCAGCTCCAGCAGTCAATTCTAGCCAGGAGTGCTTTCAGCACTCACATATCCATCATCACAGGCAGGCCCTCATTCAAGGGCTGAGTTTCAGCTCCAGGAGGCCTCTCTCCCAACCGTCTAAGTTTTCATAATTCCAACCGCTTCCTCTGCTCTCCTAGCTGTTACCTGCATCTGCTATCTCTGTGGTACTTTAGTGTTCCATGTTTGACTTTTTGATTCTTCAAAATCTAGTTAACTACTCTTTATATAAAATTCTCTCTTTTAAAACAACGAATGTGGTCTGAGAGATAGCTATCTTCTGCACTTGCTTCCTGCCATGTTGCTTTAGCAAGACGCTTTTGGTCTTTTCAGTTTTCCAATATCTAGTTACCAGTTTTTTATATTCAATTATCTGTAAAAATATCTGGTATGATTTCTATCTCCTAACTGGACTCCAACTGATACACTGGTTTTATAACCCCAAATTAACTACATGAAATTAACAAAATTACACTCCTTTCCACCAGCTCCTTAGCTGAAAGTAAGCCTTTCGGACTTGCATTCAAACCTTGCTTGCTTCCTTATTCCTTCTACTCACTCTATTCAGATTCACTCTTAATTCATTTATTTAATGAAATTGTACCGAGATGGAAATGAGTGGATGAGATTCTACAAAAATATAAATGAATATGACAAGATCTTCTCACAAAATAGTGGACAACGTAGACACATTAACCAATAACAACCATCCAGAGTGATAATTATGTGCAACTAATCAATGAAACTGTATATAGCAAGTAAAGCTCATATGCCTAACAATCCCAGGAGCAAAAAACTGGTTTCCTTTCTCTATCCACCAAGGCTTGGGTCACAAAAGTCTGTAACCAATTTTCACTTCACCTTTCTTATTTATAGTTTCAATTCATTAGTTAAAATATGCTAAGCATTTAGAACAATGCCTGGCACAAAGTCAGAGGGTCAATATCATCTGTGTTTATTGTTATATTTTTCTTTAATTTTTTTGCCTTTTAAAATTTCATAACAGCTTGCATATATGACTGTGTGTGGCACCTTGTGTTAGCTGACTTCAGAGATTCCATCCATCATGTTTAATTTAACATAAACTGTTTTCTTATTAAACAATATTTTTTCAGTGTCTAGGTAGACATTACTCTGTCTACATGGCAGGAGACCTGGAACATCAGGAAGTCCTTGTATTTCCAATATACTTGAATCTTTCATTTAAGAAATCAGAGTAAACAACTCAATTATTCCAGAATTCACTGGTAATTACCTTTGTTTTTCACTAAAATAGATCATTGTCTCCTAGAGATTCAGTAAAGATGTAATGTGTAGTGGCTTTGGAAAATGCCAGAGTTCAAATCCTGCTTCTGTCACTTGCTGGTCATTGTTCACTTAGCAAGTTTCTTAAACTTCTTCACCTTCATCGTGTGATAGTTGAATTTAATTTGTGCAAAATGCTTCACAAAGAGCCACTCAATAAATGATAACTCTTAATACTATGAGTAATAATATTACTAGCCTCAACAGAAAATCATTTTTATTATTTATTATACATAGAGTTATAGGGCATATCCTTTAAAGAAAATGATAAATAGCCCAGTAAAGGGAAGGTGAAACCAACAGTTTAAGAGTATTCCATTGCATGGCTTTAGATCACAAATAAAAGGTGTCTTAGTCCATAGCAGTAATTGATGATCTTTATTCACAAAAGAAGCAAACAACATATTTCACTCACACCTCACTAGGTCTGAGTTATGAAGCATTCATTATTATAAGAGTACCTCCCACCCCTCACTACCATCCATAAACTGGTTTTTTTGTTTTGTTTTGTTTACCTTGCACCGTTGACAATGTGAAAAGTGCAAATGCAGTTTCTAAATACCTCACAGCAATTAGGGTAATGATCTTCCCATGTACAAAACATGGACTGCTCCCCACACCATCCCATTCAGCTGGCTAGAAATGTTTGCTGTAGAGTGCTCTTTAAAAAAAGCTCTTTCCTGTGAAAGCTACAGAAAGAAATTGTCTGCTGAAAACTATCACTAAAAATTGAGTTTGCATCTGTTTTACCAAAAATGTTAAATTCTCTCAGGAGTTTTTTGAATTCTATTCCAAAGCAATATTAAACCATTTAAGACAACACTGCATAATTCAAAAGGAAAGAATGGATATGCTGCGGCAAGGGAAATTGTATAATACTGTGGTTTAATGTAATAGACGTCAGCATTATCTGAATCTTTCTAATCATGATTTCAGCTGTTAAAGCGCCAGGGACTCCATCAGTATAGACACTATATTCTTACTCAATTATATTGTGCATTAAAAGTACTGGTTTACAGCATCTATTAGAGTTGTCATTACCCTTGTGCCATACTTGATTAACCAAAGGGGTGGGGGAAACGCTCTCTCCTGGGGGAGAAGAAAAGTAAAAAGCAAATTCAGTGAAATGCATAATAGGTGCTCCTTGGGAGAATGCTGTAGGTTTCAGCTCATTTCTTCTAAAGATGAGCAAATATTCCCACCAAAAGCATCAGGGTAAACATCACACCTCATTACTCTTTTCCATTGTTCATACAGCATGCATGTAGGTGTAATGCTGATTAATGGACAGAAATTATAATATTCAATGGCTTTGAATAAGCAATGGAGGAGGCAAACATTTTTTGGACTTTACGAATAAAAAACAACCTCTCAAATAAAGCATATGTGAGAGGATAACTGTTCCCGTTATGTTGGTGAAGGACACAGGGTCCCCTTTTCCATGAATAGCTGGGTTTGCTTCATATGTGGTACTTAAAACTACTCAACTTCATGCATCACTCTGAAATGACAAAGCAAATAAATGACAATTTTTTTAAAAAGCTCTTCAAATATATGTCACATGGTGAGCAATTGATAATCTCAAAAAACATATACAGGAGTTGCATATACAGACTCTTATGTTCTATAACTTAAAAAGCTCCAGAATTGAGAAAATATATTTCTGTTGTTTAAGCCATCCAGACCGTGGTACTTTGCTACGGCAGCCCTAGCAGGCTAATATACCCATTAAGTCAGAATCTCTAGGTATCCACCATATAATGTTTCTCTTTAAAAATATCCCCAGTTGACTGTGATAATTAGCCAGATCTAGATGAATCTCACCATCCAGAAGTTGGATCCAGTTATTTTATTTGTTCTTGTTATATTGTTTTGTTTTAATTTGCTTTTTGAGAGTACCATTATTGAGCATCTGCTCTTAGCTAGGAAGGGCTCCAGACACAAGGGATGCAGATGAATAAGACACATTTTACTCAAAGAGCTCATCATTTAAAGTATACAGACATAAGATGTGAAACTAACGCACAGCAGAGGGTATCAAAGACGAACTGAAGAAGGACACTTAACAGTCTGCAGAGGTCAGAGGAAGCTTCTTGACAGACGATGTTTGAAATGTATATTAAAATGTGGTTAGGAGGAAAGTGAGTAAAGAAAACTGAAAGAAAGAGACAACACAAGTGTAACACAAAGGCAAGGAACAAGATAATCAGTGCAGAGAAAAACACAAGTAGTTCCCAGCTGAATTCTACCAAGGGAGAATCCAGACTACGCTTCAACATATCCTGTAATTTATCCTGATCAAAAGCATTAATTCCCCCATACATATTTCCTGTGGAAAAAAAAAAACTAGTCAAAGGAAAAAACATGAATAGCTGAATTCATTTAGAGTTACGTTTAGATTCTAAACAATAACCAACCCCTGATTTATAGTTTCTATGAATAGAACTTAACAAATATTTTCTGTGGAAGTAAATCACAGATTTTAAGAACAAAAATACAACAGGTTTAATTTTACTTGAACATTGTTTCTGTTGGATTTCTTTAATTTAAAGTGACAAAAAAAATCCACTAAAACCGGTTTAAGTAAAAAAGAGAATTTATCAAATTTAAAATTAAAACTTGTTTAACAGAATGGCAATGTCCAGAGTCTCAAAACGTGTTATCAGAATACACTGTCTCTTATCACCTCTTATTTCTGCCGTGTTGGTTTCAGTCTCAGGAACACCCTTCCCATGTAGTAGCAAAATGGCCCCCAGTAACTCCAGACCTGTTGTCTATCCATTTAGCATGCTCTAGGGACCTCTTTCAGATGCTTTCAGTAAATTCCACTGAAACAGCTTCCAATGGTCACAGTAATAAGATGCCCATCCTTGAACCAAGCATTGTGGCCAAGGGGATGCAATGCTATGACAAGCCACATTTTGGGCGATATGTTCTCACCTAGAACCAGGAGAAGTGATAGCCATCTAAAACATATGAACTAAGAATTAAAAAGAGGCAGTAAGTTCCCAAAAGAGAAATAAAACTACTGTTAGGAGAAACAAGACTGCCTTGAAGGTAAAAATATCAGATACCTATTAGAAACAAGGGAATCAATCTGGCTGGTGAATTACGAATACAGAAAAATCCCTTCTTCCTCTAAAAAATGTCCTTGGGAATTGTTCATAAATATGCACTTCCAAAAATGTTTAAATTCAAGAAATAGGTCTTTATGCTACAAGTCTTCATCTCTGTACATTATTAGCATCACCATCTTTAGTACCATTACATGTAGGGGCCAGAGGACATAATACAAAATATAGTCCTGAATATAATCCTGACTATACCAGAGGAACATTGGCCAAGCTCTGCTAATGAACAGAACAGAAAATCATGGAGAAGTATAGATTTCTCCACTTAAAACAACATTGAAAGAACAGATTCAAAATTTTCTCACTCATGACTCCATAGGCTGTCAAGACCATGGCGCAAGTATCCTATTAGAAACAAAGCAAGGACATACCATTAGTTCATACTCAAGAAAAAGGAAAAATCCAATGAATGGTATTGTGCTTTCTCATTTTAGGATGGAAGAAGAGTTCCAGGAAACTATGTCTAGAGTATTACTTCCTTTTTGACATCTAAGAAAGTGTGATTTTAATTATTATTATTATTTTTTTTTGGTTAAGACATTTTTCCAAGGAAAAAATTCAACACTACTAAAATTCCAGTTTTCTCACAAAGAAAAATGTAACATTATCAATTAAATACAATAGCTTTTAGAGCTTATTCAAACCAAACTCTAAATCAAGTCTTATAGAAATTATTCAGTATTATCAAAATCCATCGGGACTTCATCAAAATTTGAATCTTCTGCCTTCAAAATACACTATTAAAACAAAACAAGCCAAAATATAAAATAAAATAAAACAAGCCACAGACTATGTGATAATATTTGTGAAATATATATGATAAAAATTTGAATCTAAAATATATATACTTTTTTAACTTTCAAAATTTAACAATGAGGAAAAAATAGAAAAAATGAGCAAAATATTTGAACAAGCACTTCCACAAAGCTAATATATAGCTGGCATCATGGAATGAATGTTTCTGTTTCTCCCAAATTTATATATTGAAATTCTAACCACCAATAGGATGGTACCAGGAGGTAGAACTTTCAGAAGACAATTATGTTACAAACATGGAGCCTTCATGAATGGAATTTGTACCCTTGTAAAAGAGACCCCAGGAAACACTAACACTCCTTTTTCTTTTATGTTAGGATACAACAAAAAGATGGTTGTCTGTAAACCAGAAAGAGTGCCCTCATCAAGAGCCCAACCATGCTGGCACTCTGTTCTTGAACTTCCAGCCTCCAAAAGTGTGACAAAAAAATTCTGTTGCACGTAAACTGCCCAGCCTATAGTGCTTTGTTGTAGCAGCCCAAACTGATTGTTATAGATAGACAGCAAATAAACACATAAAAAGAAGCTCAACATCATTTGTTATTTGGGAAATGGAAGTTGAAACCACTATAATATACCACTGCTCTCACCACTATAATAAACCACTATAATATACCACTACTCTCTCACTTTTTAGTGGTTAAAATTAAAAAGATTGACCACATCCAGTGCTGGTAAGGATATGAAGTGACTGAAACTCTCATGCACTACTGGGGACAACATAAAATGGTACAACCATTTTGGAAAGCAAGTTGGTAGTTCTTTAAAAAGTTAAACATACAATTAACATTTGAACCAAGGATTTCACTTTCATTTCCATTTTACTTTTAATTTCTCACCCAAGAGAAATGAAAGCATATGTCCAGGCAAAGATTTGTACATGAGTGTTGTAACAGCTTTATTTATAATATTTAAAAACTGAAAACCACCAGTCCATCAACAGGTGAGTGGATAAACAAACTGTGGTGTATCCATATAATGGAATAAATCTGGCCTGTGATAAAACACATGAACTTCCTGGGTGACACTTGACAGGGAAGGGCTGTAAGCACAAATCAAAGAGATCATTCAGGACTAGCAGCCTTGTAATCCCTCCCCAGTGCATATAGGGAGGACCTAAACAAGGTATTAAATCAGGATGGTAAAGATTGAGCGCTGTAACGGGTACATGGTGGTTCAATTCCACTATTTTCTCTACTTTGAAATTTTCTGTGTTTAGGCCATTCTTGCATTGCTATAAAGAAATACCTGACACTGGGTAATTTATAAAGAAAAGAAGCTTAATTGGCTCAACTGTGCTGCGCACTATTTAAAAAGCATACTGGCATCTGCTTCTGGAGAGGCCTCAGGAAGCTTCCAATTATGGTGGAAGGCAAAGGGGGAGCAGGCACACAGCATAGTGAAAGCAGGAGCCAGACAGAGAGAAAGCGAGCAAGGTGCTACATAGTTTTTTTTTAATCTGGGAACTTTTTTAAAATTTTTGTTTCCATAGGTTTTGGGGGAACAGGTGGTATTTGGTTAAACGTGTAAGTTCTTCAGTTGTAATTTGGGAGATTTTGGTGAACCCATCACCCATATAGTATACATTGAACCCAATTTGTAGTCCTTCATCACTCTCCCTCTTCCCACCCTTTCCACACAGTTTTAACCAGATCTCACAAGAAATCACTAGCTATCACAAAGGCAGCCCGAAGGGGATCGTGCTAAACTATTCATGAGGGATCTATCCCCATATCCAATCACTTCCCACCCAGCCCACCTCCAACATTGGAGATTACATTTCAACATGAGATTTGGGTGGGGGCAAGTGTCCAAACTATCATTTTCCATAACAAGAAGTATTTCAAGATAAATATATTTTGGTTCAGCCATTCAATAGAATATTCTGTGGCCTTTACAATTCTTTTTAAAGAGCACTTACTAACTTGAAAAACTTCTTAGAATAAATTTGAAGGGCAAAAGGTAGGATAAAAATTAAGGCCGGGCGCGGTGGCTCAAGCCTGTAATCCCAGCACTTTGGGAGGCCGAGACGGGTGGATCACGAGGTCAGGAGATCGAGACCATCCTGGCTAACACGGTGAAACCCCGTTTCTACTAAAAAATACAAAAAAACTAGCCGGGCGAGGTGGCTGGCGCCTGTAGTCCCAGCTACTCGGGAGGCTGAGACGGGAGAATGGCGTAAACCCGGGAGGCGGAGCTTGCAGTGAGCTGAGATCCGGCCACTGCACTCCAGCCCGGGCAACCGAGCGAGACTCCGTCTCAAAAAAAAAAAAAAAAAAAAATTAAGTATGTATTATGTTTCCTATTATGTGCCTATGTGTTGACGTACAAGGAGATAAGTCCAAATGCCCGCAGTGGGAGATTTCTGAGTGAGGGATTTGTGAGTGACAACTATTTTTCCTTGTATCTCTATTTTATTAATTATCTCCACTAAATAGAGAATTATAAATATAATGGTTAAAGTGTGTGTGCATTTAAAATGCTTTATTATTAATTGGCAGGGGTGCTTTCTACCCACAAGAGATAAAATAGTAAAAAAAAAAAAAAAAAAGTCAATAAAAGTATTAAAAGATAGAGAATAGGAGACTTTTAGGGCTCTCTCTAGGCCTTATCGTAATATATAGCATATCTCAAATCTGTCTGCATATTAGAATGACCTAGGTTGCTTTTAAAAAGCATTAATGCCTGGACACCATCCAAAGACCTTCTGATTTAATTGCTCTTGAGTAGGGTCCATGTGAGTTTTATTTGGTTTTATTTTGGGGGTGGAGGGGGTGTGTTTACCCCTCTCCAGGTGAATCTAATTTGAAGTCACTGTGAAAAACCAGTGTTCTGTATGTATGAATCACCTATTATTTGCCAAACTCTATGACTTGCTAGAGCAAAATGTGCATGGAGTTTCCCTGACTTGAGGAAAGAAGCATGATGGAGAACACTTGGAAATGTAAAGGAAAAACAAATGAACATTACCGTAAACTTTCTAGCCAGAAGCAGAGGAAATTAGAACACAATTAGCAGAGATTTTACACACATGAATATGGTCAGGTGTCATTCAGTGATACAAATTCAGTCTTGGTTACCTGCCAGAAATTTATTCAGGTAAATTCAGAGAATTTGACACATGTTTAATTCCACTTGCTGAAAATTTCAGCTATCCACATATATGGGATGTATTGGGTCTTTAGAACTCTACATTGAGACTGCAATTTGACCAATCTTCTTTCTTTATGCCCTTGAACCAATAGTCTGGAATTTGCTATACTGGCTTCAATTAATTAATACTGATTGTCAAGAGGAAGTAAGGGTGCTACTGTGCAATGGGGGCAGGGAGGAGTAAATCCAGAACCAACAGACTCCTCTATCGTTCCTCCTAGTACCACTGTATCCAGTAACAAAACTTAGGAAAAGGACAGAAACCCAATATCAGGAGACACTTTCATCCCAAGAAGGACTGGCTAAGGACAAAGAAATTTTTAATTTTTTTTTTTTTCATTGAGATGGAGTCTGTCTCTGTTACCAAGGCTAGAGTGGAGTGACGCGATCTCGGCTCACTGCAACCTCTGCCTCCCGGGTTCAAGTAATTCTCTTTCCTCAGCCAAGGACAAAGAAATTTTAAAATGGATAAAAGTAAGGCAGGAAAGGAATTCCACCTCTTTTATTCATTAAACAATTTTTTTTGTTTGTTTCCTCCTTTCCATTTCCCATACTATTTTAAGTTGGATGAGCTAGTGATGGTAAACTTTGTAAATTTAGCATAGACTAAGTATATCAATACAGAGCAGTAACTGAAGTAGAGAAGTTTTGAGCAACACCAAGCAGAAATGGACGTAATGACTGATGAGATTTTGAGCCTCTCCTTTTGGGAGAAGGTCAGTCTTTCTTCTATCTGAAAAAATAGATTTGTATGTGTGTGTGTGTCCCATGCTGTTGGTTCCCATCATTCTGGGAAGAAGAATACCTATGCATGTTAGGTGGCCCAAGGGGTAACTACAGCAGATATGACAGATTGTTCACTCAGCACCCTTCCGGCAGCCTTACAATATGCCTTTCTGTTCATTAGAGGTTGGAAGGTTAGGTCTCCCTTTCCCAGGTTTCCTGCAGCTAAGTTGTACATTTGACTACATTCCACCAAAAGACTCACCTCATGAAGCTTTGATGGTACAAACAATATTGTGAAGCAAGGACTACACACATCTTACATACATGGCCAGGGAGGCCTTATGTGTTTCAAAAGCAGCTCTGGAGGAGGATTTGGTGAATAGCTATCAAACAGCCAAAGGCAGCAGCAAGATTTCTTCATTTTTTGGAAACAGCATCATGATGTGTTTGGGCATTTCTTCAACTTGCATCACTCCTCTCTATGTAACACAACCTTGGTTCAATGCACACACAGAAATTCTATCAGTCAACTAACACTCTGTAATAAATCCCCTTCCATTTAAATTATGCAGAAGGAATTTGACTATTAACTAAGAACACTGACTAGTACAGGAAAATCGTTTTGTCAATAGAGGTGATACCTTGAAAGAATAAAACTGTTTATATAACATTTATATTAACCTGATAATGTATAACCAAGACCATGTTTATACATTATTTATACAATACATATCATTATAACTTGTAAATTAAGTTTATATTAAGCAAGTCAAAATGGTCCTTTTGTCTAGAATTGTTGGAGGGAGGCATTAAAGACAATATTTTTTAAAAAATAAGACTTTGTCATTTACTGAAGGCTTACATGAAAGCAAGAGATGAAGACAGAACCACCAGACAGAAGTTGAACAAATACCGTATCTTAGTTCTTAACACATCAAAACTATGGACTCTCTTTAATATAAGTGAACAATCTAAGACATAGTTCAAAAATTGCCTTAAGGACAAATGGTTAGAAAGGATCTCATGACACTTAGGTAAGAGAGAAAAAACTCCATCATACTCGGGTAGGAAAGTGAGAGCCCTTTATCCTCAGAGGACAGAAGAAAATAAACCCTAAGTCCTACATCAGCTAACGTCAAAAAAGCTATTTAAAAAGAAAACCAATAACATAAACCTGAAAGTGTTCATAGTATTTGTAAAATATTGAAAATCTTTATATGGGTTACAATGTTTCCTTTACAATGTTACAGTGAAACATGCAATCTCTTTGTTAGTTGAAATTTAAAAATTTTGAATATGTGACATGAGGTTCTGTTAATTATGGAGGCTGATTTCTTCTTTCAAATCTCTGTATGAGAAAGACATAAGGGCTAGCTGTTACATGGTTATATGGGTGTGTAGTTGGTTCAAGAACTGTGTCCAGAGAATAATATACCATAATGTTTTGCCATCTGCCTTGTTCTTTTCAGTACCTTCAACACAAGAAAGTAGATGTAACTTGCCACTTTATTACATCTTTACAAGACATAAATTAGGATCCAATGTGAATTTAAGAAAGATCAAAGACTATGTATGCATAATAAAATTTAGTTTTTAAAAATGAATCCTACAACTATAGAGTAAGAAAGACATAAATTTTAAAAACTTTCATCAAAAATGAGGTGTTTGGTAAACAAGTTGAACATGAGTATGATAAGGAATTCAAAAAATAATTGATTTTATTTAAGTTAAGCATGACTAGAAGAAGAGGGCTCAGAAAAAGGGAGGTTACATGTCTTCTTCTCATTGATTAAATCGATGTCAGAATTCTAAAGTCTGTTATATTATGCCTGAAATACTAAGTTCCATTCCAGGTACAGCATTTTAAGAGAGATACTGAGAAACTGATGCATATCCAGAGAACTAAGATCAAATGGTGACAGAGAATTTAGACTCAAGGTATTTGTAGAATCCTTAAATAGATGGATCTGTCTGACCTGGAGAAGACAGAGTTCCTCTTAAATATTTAAGAAATGTCCTTGTGTACACAGGATTGAACTTCTTCTGGGAGGCTTCCAAAAATTAAAACACAATTAGTGTTAATAATCATAAGCTACTGTTTCCCAAATGACCCAAAGTCCCTTAGTTTTTTATGATCATCTTTTTCTTCACTATCCAAACAAAATAACCTTCCTTCCTTCCCCATATCTCCACAACCCCTTAGAGGTAGGAGAAAGTTGCTGACATTCTACAACCCATTTTCTCGACTCTCACCAGTTGGTTCTGCTCCAGGCTTTTTGTCATGCATTTTTAGTATAACTGGTTGCCTCACCCTCTTCCTATAACTGTCCTAGATTTTTCACCCCAAATCACCTCTTTTTTTATTTCACAAAGCACCATTCTGCAATGTTACTTTGTAACAGACTTTAGCTAAAAACTTTGGTTTATAGAGCAGCCTTACAGCACAAAACCGAAAGATATAATCAAACATTAAAAAAGCAATATTCTTGGAGTCAATCTGCCCATCATCATGTTTTTGAACACTGTTTTCTTGCTTCTGTCCTCAGTTCCACAATCCCAATTTCTAGCCTTTGGACTACCACCAAATCAAAGCCAACTTTCTACTCCTTTGCCTAACTTTATTTATTTTATTCATTTCCTCCTCATTTCATATAATATCCTGAATCCACTTTTTATAACTTTTCAAAATTTATATTCCTAAAGAAGAAAGCCTTCTCTTCAGGGTTCCATATTTATTCAAAGAACCATCTAAAGACTTCACAAATCTACAATCAAATTTTAAAAGGGGCTTGCGATAGTTTGAATATGCTTTTTTTTTTAACCAAAACTTATAATGATTTTTGGTTCTCAAAATGGTGATGTTGAGAGGTGGGGCCTAGTGGAAGGTGTTTGGATTATGGGAATGGATCCCTCATAAATGGCTTCATACCATTCTCATGATAGTGAGTTGTCACTCTGGTGAGACTGAATTAGTTCTCATGAGAATGGATTAATTTCTGTGAGAGCTGGCTGTAATAAAGCCAGGACCCATGGGTTTTGCCTCTTCACATGTGTCTACTTCCCCCCTGACCACCACCATGTTTTGATGCAGCATGAAAGCTCCTACCAAAAACCAAGGCCACATCCTTGAACTGCCCAGCCTGCAGAACCATGAGCTAAATAAACCTCTTCTCTTTATAAATTACCCAGTTTCAGGTATTCTGTTATAGCAACACCAAACAGACTAAGACAGGGCTCAAAGTCAAGGTCACTGTGTTCAACTTCCATCACTGCTTGGAAAACAAGAAAAGTATGCAATAGAAGATTAATTATCAGCCAGACGTGGTGGCTCGTGCCTGTAATCCCAGCAGTTTAGGGAGCTGAGGTGGGTGGATCACCTGAGGTCAGGAGTTCAAGACCAGCCTGGCAGACATGGCAAAACCCCATCCCTACTAAAAACACAAACATTAGCCATGTGTGGTGGCATTCACCTGTAATCCCAGATACTCTACTTGGGAGACTGAGGCAGGAGAATTGCTTGAACCTGAGAGATGGAGGTTTCAGTGAACTGAGATCATGCCACTGCACTCCAGCCTCCTGGGTGGCAGAGTGAGACTCCACCTCAAAAAAGAAGAAGAAGAAGAAGAAGATTGGTTTTCCTCCTACCCACAGCAAATCCCAGGTGGATGCAGTGATAATTTTTATTGTTATATAAGGAAAATCTCTCTAAAATTTGATGCTGTCAGCAAATATGGGCTGATTCTTGAGATCCTGAATTCCCCCATGACTGGAGTTACTCTAGCACAGAAGCCAATTTACTATTTGGGGGAATGTTACAGAGTAGAAAGTCAAGTGAAAATCCCTTCAGCTATAGAAGTGTATAGTTCCATTTGTTTCTATATCATTGTTAATAAAGCTGTATGAACATTTCCTTGTGAAATGAAAACTCCACATAACATAGAAGAGAAAAAAAGAAAAACAAAACAAATTCAGTTCATGTGGCTTCTCCTGTTCAGCTAATATTTTACTAATAAATAATACAAAAACAATGCATTTTCTCCATCTTTCCTCAGTCCAAAGAAACTCTACTTTAATGAGAACTACCTCATTTACTTCTTTATAGTCCTTTGCTAATTCTTCAGTTTGGTTAATGACATTTCTCACAAAGAACAACTTAAATTTTTGATCCAGTCATGCAATCCAATTCAAATCTTTATAATCTTTTCCTCTCAGCTCTTTCTGACTCTAAATAATTTCGGTAATTCTCATATGAATCCTCATTAGTAAAAGATTCCTCTTTGGGGACACCAAAGTCCCTTTCCTAATCATGATGGTCCATTTAAGCAGGGCTAGTTTTAGTAGGAGGGTTTATTAAAAGAATGTTACACAATCTCAAACTCTGCCTGTCTATACTGAGCTGAAATTATTTGCCTGGGGCATAACTGACACAATCAATGCTCCCATCTCTATAATCAAAGTATATTACTACACAACAAATTTAGCTACAGGAATTACTGACAATTCCAATAATGGTCCAAATTAGTCAAGTGTGACATTGCATGTCAATACATGTGCTTACATTGCCTCTCTTATGAACATAAAATGGTGAGTCTAGAATTAGCATATTGGCATTAGGAAATTTAAACCATTTGAGTCCCCATAAAACTCACCTCTCTATCAATATGTAGATAATTGTTAAACACAAAAATTTTCTTTATCGTCTTTTAATCACAATTGGTTTGAGGTAAAGTTCACATGTACTATGGTCTAATCTCCTAAATATGGAGGCAGATTTTCTCTGAAGTCAAGACTTGCCTATACCCATATCCCAACCCCAAATTCTATATCAACTTGACAGACTGAGATATATCCTTTTTCCCAGATGCTCTCAGGGCAATTCCAATAAATGCCTAAGATTCCATAGGTATAGACCTAGGTACATGGCTTCTGACAATTAGTCATTTCACTAGAAGATGAAGTTCAAGATGCAGCAAATTGAGCCAGCATAAGTATTCATACCTGGTCACTGCATTCTTAGGCACTACCATTAGCAAAGTGAGTGTGATGGTTCATTTGGGGTATCAACTTGACTAGATTAAAGAATATCTAGATAGCTGGCAAAATATTAGTTATTCTCATTGCTTCAATAAGCACTAATCTCATCCCCCTTCTGCTGAAAGGGAATCTCAGGTGGCTTGGCATTTTATTAGAATGACTGAGCTGCCCCAGATGTGTGTGTAAGGGTGTTTCCAGAGAAGATTGGCATTTGGGTGTGTGAACTGAGTGGAAAAGATGTGTTCTCAATGTGGGCAGGTATCATCCAACCAGCTTAGGGCCTGAATGGAACAAAAAGATAGAGGAAGGGCAAATTCTTGCTATTTTCTGGAGCTGGAGAACTCTTTCTTCCCCAGCTTTGAACATCAACTCTCTAGAATCTCTGGAGTTTGGACTCCAGGACTCACACCAGTAGCCCCACTGGGTTCTTGAGCCTTTGGATTCAGACAGACTGAAAGTATATCATTGGCTTCCTTGGTTCTACAGCCTTCAGACTTGGACTGAGCTACACTACTGGCCTCCCTGGTTCTCCAACTTGTAGACAGCCTATTGTAGGACTTCTCAGCTTTCTTAGTAGCTTGAATCAATTCTCCAACCCTTCTTCTTTCTCTCAGTCTCTGTCTCTCTCTTTCCCATATGTGTGTGTGTGTGTGTGTGTGTGTGTGTGTGTGTTTATACACATTCTATCAGTTCTGGCCCTCCGGGGAACCCTGAATAAACAATGAACTATCCTGCAGGTCAATGGTAAAATGCCTTAGTGCTAGTGCCCATTATAGCCCTAAAATTTTATAACTTAGTCCACAACCTCTTGTTGGTCCTCTCAAATTTATATTAGTATTCTACTTGCTGATGCTTCAAAATTCACACACTCCCATCTTTAAGCCTCTGCTATAACACCCAACCCATTTTTTTATAATTGTCATTAGTATTAGGTACATTTATACATATTGTCATTTACTTACATTATCTTACTTATTTCTCGTAACAATTCTACCATGTTGTGATTGTTAGCTCTTTTAGAAAATAAGGAAACTAAGGCTAAGGATGTTTAAGTGCCTTACCCAAGGTGACAGAACTTATAAGTGACAAAGACAGAATTCTAACCAGGTCTGTAAAATCCTGACTATTCTGCTATTCGCAGTAGATCTCAAGGTCTTCTGTTTTCAAGCATTATAACATAATCTTATTATCCATAAGTATATGCCCACCTGCATTGAAAAGGCTTGGAGACATACCCTTGGGGCCAATTGCTATTTTCTCTGTGGCACCTGTCACCCATTCCTATTTCTTTATATACCTAGAATATGACTGGAGTACCAAAAACAAAAGCCCCAAAACATGCCCTCAGTTAGGTAGAAATTTTGGTCCTGTCATAAATCATCATTCCAGGCTATCTGAGAAGCACAGGGGAAGAAAACCCTAGTTGCCAAATTTCTGTCTCCATCACAGACTCACAAGCACTTCAGTAATCTTTAATCTGAGAAGTCACTATTTTTGGAATTGAAAATAGTTACATTCTTTTCATTATTTTTTAGTTCTATTAAGCTTTGTAAATTTCAGACTATATGTCCACTACTGAAGAGTAATTTTTACAGAATATACTCCATATTGACAGATTTTGTGAGGAGGATGTTTTATACAGTACAGAAAGAAGCACAATCTTTCTTTAAAAGTTTAGCTAGATATACATTCAGAACTTTTAAACCTTCAAAATATTTATAACATTTGAACCCATAATGCCACTTCTGGATACCCCTAATAAGGAAATAACTGGAAATGCAAACAAAAACATATTGTTGCAGTGGTATTTTGAATAGTCACAAAAAGAGTAGAAGAAAAAGGACATGGTTACAATATTCATTCAACTAGATATTATGCAACCATCCAATATTATGCTTATGATAAATTTTTAAAGATATTTTAAATTTCAAAAGTAGAGGGTAAAACTTTAGAGTGTAGCAGTTTGGTGATGTTTTAATGGAAAGAAATATCAAAGTTTTAAGTGGTAGGGCTGAAAAACTAATGCGAAAATAGAAATAAAATAAATTTTACCTTCTAAAAATTTATAGAGATGGCAAAAAATGTGATTATATAGTGAATAGAAAATATGTGGAAAATTCCTTATGAACAATTTATGTACTAAGAATGTCTTTGGATGGTGAAAGGCTTTTAAGTCTTATTGACCTAACTTAGGACTCAGGGCAAATGGGACATTGTAAAATGTCACTCACAGTTTTCTCCCAAGTCAACCAGGATTTATTGTAATCAAGTTTTACTGCATTCCATTAATAAAAATATATGGCTAAGTATGTGTTCTCTGTTAATTAATACTTTTTGCATTTGGCCTATTACTTTTTAATGCACCTGAAGCATGCACTAGTGGCCCTAAAATACATGCCCTATTGATCATCACCATTAAGCTGGCAATTATTATCTTATCATTAGCCAAATTAATAGGCCTCTGGAATTTAGCTGTTGAACCATCTGAATCTAGGAAAAAGAAAGTGTCCTTAAAGCTATCAGTCTGGAATCCTCACTTCCCCCCAAAAAGAAACAAACCTTGAATGATATTTGTATCAGTTACCAGTTACTGAAATAAAGCTGTTAATAAACTGCCCCCCAAATCAGCCTTTATTTAGTTTACAAGTATGTGCATGAGCAATTTAGGTTAAGTGGGCCTTCTGAGCTCAGCTAGGCTCTTACACATCTGAGGTCAGCTGTCTGTCAGTGAGAACACCTGACTCTGCTCCACGTGTCTCTCATGTTCCTCCAGCAGGCAAGCCCTGACATGTTTCTATGGAAAAGGCTGAGGTTCAAAAGCAGAAGCAGCATTGTACAAGCACGTTTACAAGCCTCTGCATAAATCACATCTGCAAATTATATGGCCAAACTCAGAATATGGGGAAAGGGAAAGCGATTCTGCTTCTTTGGTGAGAACTATAAAGTCACAAGGCAAAAGTCACAGATTAAGGAAGGGGTGAATAATTGGGGCCCTAAATGCAATTTATCTACTACAAAAGTGCATCCACTTCTCTAATCTCTTTTTCAACAAGTTGCCTATATCATTGCTATGGCAGCTGACAATTACTCCAAGGTCAAAAGTGTCTTTCAAAAAACTAAAGGTAGCAATAAAATTGACCAAGATAATTTAAAAACAAAAGCAAAACCCTTACTACTTTTATCACCTTAGGCACTATTATACACTCCCCTAATTTACAACTATTAATAGGCAGAGTGGGTTTGTAATGCTGGAAGTTAACACTCACAACACACACTTCAGTGATGTATTTAATACACACCATCCCCCATGAGTATCTTTTCTGCTTAACCTGACTGCCAATTTCACATTTTGCATTCATATTAAATACATAAGGAAAATATATCAACTTATAAATTGTTTACTATTTCCATGACCATGGCAGAAAAATCAAGGCCATTTTAACAAAATTTGTAAATTTTTTTTCAAAAATGGTGAGATTTTTCTTTTCCTTATGCCAAATTACTCTTAGACTTTTTATTTTCCCCAAGCAACTAAGCCTACATATGAACTCACCACCTACCTTCACTTCTTAACTTGACCATGTGCAAGAAATTCTTATGTGCTGCGGAACACAGCAATTTCAGGATATATAACCCTCTTCAATGAGGTAGTCCAGAATTCCAGGAGGGTGAGAGCAGAAGCTGCAAAATTTCTTGAAGCCTAGACTCAGAAGTAACAGAGCATCATTTCCAATGCATGCTTTGTTCAAGGCAAAACACAAGACCACCCCAGATTCAAGGGTAAAGAAACAAACTCATCTCTTGACTAGTAGGAGGGCAAAATGCAGAGATGGAAAAGGTTATTGGGACTATTTTTGCAAAGAAAATGTTATTGGGGCTATATTTGCAAAGAACCTTTCACAAATGGTGATGATCATACCCATTTCACAGTGTTGCCATAAGAATCTGAGAAAATGTAATGAAAACATTTTGTAAACTGTGTTCCATTAGAAGTACATTCATTTCCAAAAGAAAAAATAGATGAGTTTGAATCTGCATGCAGATGGTTTAAATGTGACTCTAAAGCATATGCCCTACTATCCTCACCATTCTTCTTACCCAGAATTTCCTCCTAAGGTATGTGGGGTAAGTTGGTCAGTTGGCTTAAATATATCCAATTACATGTAGGTTTTTTCATGATTTTGGCCTTGTATTCATCTATAGATTCTTACTTGAAAGTAAGAAACAAAACACCTACCTCTACATTATAGAGATTCAGAAGGTTCTTTACTAAAATTATTGCTATATATCTATTTCATTCTATATATTCTATATCTATTTCAGTTTGCCTCCACAGTTTCTCTCCCCAGTTCATCACTTACCTTTATTTTAATGAGATAATTATCATTTTCAGCTTCTTCATTAAACCTATGGAATATATAAAGTTCTCCCCAGATTTGAGACCTGCTTCTCTAACAACTCCACTGCTCTAAGTTCTTTGATCACCCAGAAAAAAGGATCATTCGAGCCCCTGAAGAATCAGCTACCACAAACTGTGGAGGAATCTCATACTTGCTTTATTCAGGATTAAATAGTAGACCCCAGAGATACGTCTACGTTGTCTTCACCCTTGGAACCTATGTTGACCTTATTTGGAAAAGGCTATTTGTAGATGAAGGTAAGTCAAAGATCTTGAGTTGAGATTACCTTGAATCTAGGGTTAGTTCTAAATCCAATGACAGGTGTCCTTATAAGGAGAGGAGATGACACAGAGAAACACGAGAAGACAGAGGAAGAGATGAAATCCATGCTGCCACCAATCAAAGAATGCCTGCAGTCTCCAGAAGCTTGAAGGACGAGGAAGAATTCTCCCCTAGAGTCTTCAGAGGGACCATGTCCTATGGACACTTTGATTTTGGACTTCTGGCCTCCAGAACTATGAGAGAATACATTTCTATCATTTCAAGTCACCTAATTTGTGGTTATTGTGGTGACCTTAGAAATTAATGCACTTTATTTGAATATTGCCAAAGTCTATATAAGCAGAGACCAACAGAATGGTCCCTAGATTTGCGTTCTCTGTCCTCAGTTGAGAAAATAGACTCTACATCCTATCTAAATGCCCCAGTTGTATGACTCAGAGTGACTTAATAAATCATTCCATCCCTTAAAGCAGTAGATATACTGATAGGGAGTCTCGCCTCTGCACACAAAAAATCTGTCAGTATAACATTAACCCTTCATGGGTTCCAGTTTCTGAACTGCTAGCCCACAGTGCTTGTAATGAACTGGATTCTTTATTTCCCTTCCTATATATTATCAGAAAGGGAGAGTTGAGAGTTCCAAGGCTTAAAAATGTAAGCAGATAAGGATTTTTATATCTTTATGAATGTACTAGTGTATATGTGCATGTAAGTGTGAAGTTATGCACAACTAGAACTATCCAGGCATTCTGCACAACTTCACACAAAGCACCATCATCTTACACGGTTTTACTTCTTTCAGCATTGATTTTCTCACATATTTAAATATAAAAGAAATAATCAATTTCACTTGGTATGCATATTGAACTACTCCTCACTTTTTTTCTCCCAAATGTGGGACTACAAAGTAATTGGTAACATCTGTTATCCTTGACTATTTTCACAATTTGTGTGATACCTGGAAACTTATTATAACTAAGAGCACAGTAACTTTAGTTTTTTCAAGCAATGATCCCAAGAATACAACAACAGCATCTGTTACTGTCACTAATCAGGGAGTCACTCAGCTGAAATATGACAAAATTACATGTGGTTGATGCATCAAAAATTATAACTGAACGTAAAACACTAATTGTTTTCATTATAGGTCTCCAGGCCGTCGCCAACTGGATCGCTGCAGAAATATTGGAAATCTTAGGTGGTCCAAAGAAAAATTAAAATTAAAAAAGCAGGAACTGGTCCCCACCTATCTAAATGATCTATAGTCAGGGCCTCCAAAACACCAGCCAAGTCTTTATGAAAGCATGCCCTTCTGCAGCAGAAAACACCAAAATATTAACTACTGAACTCTGATATATTAAAGTGATTTCATCATTATTGTCATATAAATCTTTTGTCTGTGTGGGTGGCGAAACAATGGTGTAGTTTTTATGACAATAGAAAATTTCATTTTTTGTTTTTAGAGTATTCATCCAGTGTCTCAACTATATACATCTATACACATTTCTTTTTTTTTTTTTTTTTTGAGAAGGAGTGTAGTGCCGCAATCTTGGCTCACTGCAAGCTCCGCCTCCCAGGTTCACACCATTCTCCTGCCTCAGCCTCCTGAGTAGCTGGGACTACAGGCACCCGCCATCACGCCCAGCTAATTTTTTTGTATTTTTTTAATAGAGACAGGGTTTCACCATGTTAACCAGGATGGTCTCGATCTCCTGACCTCGTGATCCACCCGTCTTGGCTTCCCAAAGTGCTGGGATTACAGGTGTGAGCCACCGCACCTGGCCAACTATACACATTTCTAATAAGGCCAACGTGCTTTTTGCCATTTGTACCCACAGCACAGTTGAGGTAGTGATTCAACTACCTCACTAGTGATGAAGAATGAATTAGATAAGGTAAATAAATTGGCAAGACTAGCAAAAGTCCTACTAAAGTTGCCTCAGGTTTTTAAGTAGCTTCAACACCATGGATTTATTCTTATAGAATTTGTAGGACAGGAAAACTCTTTTTCCTCTACCAGTCTTATGATCATTGGATTGGGCCCCTGTATTAAAAGACAAATAACAAAAGAAAAGCATATACATTTATATACTATGTTTTACACAACACGGGAGCCTTCACAAGGAAATGAAGACACACAGAAATAGTTAAACCTGTGTATTTTTATGTCAGCTTTGATGAAGAGGTGATAGTCAAGGAGAAACGTGATGGAGTAAGAATGTATAATACAATGGTAATAAACTATGAGGACGTTAGGAAGGTCTGTTTGTTCAAATCTTTCTCTGGGGCCCTTTGTCTTCAGAGATTCAACACCCGACCATTCCTTTGCATATAGGAAGGGAACTTGTCATATGAGAGTCTTATTACCTGCTTCAGGGAGGAAGGGCAGGAGAAAGGCAGAGAGACTTTCCTGCTTCTGTGGTCTTCTCACCTTCCTTCTGCTTAAAATATCCAATATGCCCAGGGGCCATATTCTGTGGTAGAATGTCCTGAACCCCATCATGTCCAATCTTTTTTGTAGATCAGAATATAGTGTTAAAATCTCAGCTGTCCTCAGCCTGGGCAACATTGAGACCCTGTCTCTACAAAAAAAAAAAAATTCAGTCAAGCATTGTGGCATGTGCCTATAGTCCCAGCTACTCAAGAGGCTGAGGTGGGAGGATCGCTTGGGCCTGAGAGGTAGAGGCTGCAATGAATAAGCCATGATCATGCCACTGTACTCCAGCCTGGGGACAGCAAGACCTTGTCTCCAAAAAAGAAATCTCAGCTGTCCCTTGAACTTCATCTATTTTTTCCTCATGCGATGTAATTAAGCACTTCTACATGAATTTCTTTAGACTAGTGTGGAAACTCCAAGAGGGGACAAGGCATTGTCACTATCTTCAAATTAAAGTCTATTGGATATTATATACAAGGAAATATGTATTTACAATACAGTGTTAAAAGCACTACGGGAAAAATATATAAAGCAAGTGGGAGCACAGAGGGAAAAGCTTTCCATAGGAAGTTCATTTCAGAAGTATTTGCAGAATTATTCCCGGTTTAAGTACAAAGATCTGAGAGCAAGAGACAATCTGGTGTGCTAGAAAAAAAATGTATTTTGTTCTGTGTGAACTGCAGCGGAGTGAAGACTAGTGTCGATTTTTTTTAAAGTGTCTAATAAGCAAGACAATAAACATATAACAAGAATGAAATGATAAATATAAAGACGGCAATAAGGCAATAAAATAATTTGTTGGCCGTAACCCTAATGCAAAGAAAAGAGTTGAAACCAGTTTAAGGAATAATTTCACCTATCAAAATCGGGGAATGAAATGAATGAAAAGTAGAAAGGCCAAAAAAGCAAAATATATAATACACATATCACACACACACACACACACACACACACACACACGGCTTAAACATTTCCTTGAAAGTAGGGCAGTGGATAAAAGCAGGGGGTGAGGGGGAGATGTCAGTATATTTACCTGTGGCTTGGGCAGAATTGTTATAAATTTCTACAGTAAGCGAAAGATGGGCATGTGGTTTGGCAACCTCAGAAGTATTAGGAGTAAGTTTTTAAATTATAAATGTTTGTAGTCTTTTTTCCAAAACTGATCCAGGGAAAAATTGCATTCTATGCTGTCATTCAAAATTTCCTTCTGGTAATAAAACCATACTTTTTATAAAATACATAAGCAATTTTTTGAAAAAATTTAAAGGGATTAAGGCTTGTTCTCCAAGTTCACTTTCGCCATGTTGACTATCAATTGTCAGTCAAAGGTTCTTAACTAAACATTCTTTTTAAAAATCTAATCTACCCAAGTATGGTTCTTCAAAAAATGTAGACCACAACTCTCTTAAAAAAATAAATAACATCAAATATTTTATTTAACATTAATGAGGAAATCAGTAAAGTATCAAAATTGGTTCAAAGGAGAATCTGAGAGGACTTCCGGTTTCAAAATGGTGGCATAGAAGCAAGCTGGCTTCAACCTCCCCACCACTGGCACCACATACACATAGAAAACCAGAAACATATATACAGCTTTGACATCATCACTAGCAATATCTTAGAGCTCAAATATGAGAGTCAGATCATTCCTGGGGCCACAGAGAAGGGAAAAAACTTTCAGCAGACAGTAAGAAAGTTGGACTTTCATATCCAAGACACCACTCCCCCAAATCTGTTCCACGGCAAGAACATGGAAAATTTCTCCCCAATTTAGGGTTTCTACACTGAAAAAAAGTGAGATGATGTGGACAACCAGCTTCTTAACCACCTTGGTTTTCTTGGCAGTAAACCTGTCTCTGCCTCAAGCCACAGGAATCATCAGGAGTGCCTAAAGAAAGAAATATCTCTGAGGACAGGGACAAAGAGCGGAGATGGGAATAACATCTATAACCCTGGAAACGTCTCTGTAACTCAGCCAAAGGAAACACTAAATCAGAGTGGCTGTTCAACAGCACCATGGTATAGGAGATTTGTCCAATAGCTTCCCTGGCAGCAATCCCCCTAGCCAGTCTTCCCGCACCTAAGATATCCCTTTTGGGATATCCTCCCATTCCAGAAGGGAGGCACTCTGATTGCCTAGAACCAAGGAAATCTTGGGCTTAAGCCGCCATCTAGTGCCCAAAAGGAGGCAGTGACCTAGCTGGGGTGATAAAAATGATGACAATTAACAGGTAAATTATGAAAAATCTCTAAGCAAACACATCCAGTGTAAATCAAAACAGGTCATACAGAGAAGCCTGGAATAAATAATCCTTTAATGCAAAAACACAGATGTACATCCACAAGAAACAGCAGACAAGAAATCATAACCTCCCAAAGTGGACAAGCCAAGGAACCAGGGACTGACCCTAACAAAATGGCAATATGTTAACTCTCTGATCAAGAATTCAAAATAGCAGTTTTGAGAAAACTCTGTGATTTTCAAGATTACACAGAAAAGCAATTTTAAAATTTATCAGGGATATTTAACAGAGATAGAAATAATTTTTAAAAAATCAAACAAATCTTGGAACTGAGAAATATATTTGCTAAACTCAAAAATTTATTAGAGGGTCTCAGCAACAGAATGAATCAAGCAGAGAAAAGAATCAGTGAGCTCGAAGACAGCCTATTTGAAAAATAACACAGAGAGTAAAAAAAGAAAAAAGAATGAAAATATTTCACAAAATGTAGAAAATTACCTCAAAAGACCAAATCTAAGAATTATTAGTTTTCAAGAGGCAGTTGAGCAAGAATAAGGGATAGAAAGTTTATTCAAAAAGAAAAAAAAACAGAAAACTTTCTAAAATGTGAGAAAGATATAAATATCTGGGAACAGGAAGGTCAGAAAACACCAAACAGATTCAACCCAAATTAGACTACCACAAGACCTATAATAATTAAACTTTCTAAAGCTAAAGTGATAGAAAGGATCCTAAAAGCAGAAAGAGGAAAAAAGCAAAAAGTATATAAACAAGCTCCAATTAATCTGGAGACAGAATTCTCGATGGAAACCATACAGGCCAGGAAGCAGTGGGACAATATTTTCAAAGTAATGAAAGAAAAAAACTACCCTCCAAGAATACTGTATTCATCAAATCTATCTTCAAATATGAAAGGTTTTTCTTCAACAATCAAAAGCTGAGAGAATTTACCACCACCAAACCCATCTTACAAAAAATGCTACAGACAGTCCTTCAATCTGAAAGGAATAAAAAAATTAACATGCAAATAGAAAATTTTTCAAAGTATGAAACCCACCAGTATAATGAAGTACATGGACAAACACGGAATACTCTACTACTGCAACAGTGGTGTACAATCTACTCATAACACTAATGTGAAGCTCCAAAGGCAAATCTACAAGAAGCCATAATACCAAGAGTAACCTATTAAGGGGTTGACAATACTTGTCAATAATAACACAGTGTAAATGGACTGAATTCTCCAATTAAAAGGCATAGAATGGCTGAATGAATAAAGAAGCCCCAACTATATTCTTCCTACAAGAAACCCACTTCATCTCTAAAGATACACATAGACTAAAAGTGAAGGAGTTAAAAAAGATAATCCATGTAACTGGAAATAAAAAACAAGCGAGAGTAGCTATACTTAGATAAGTAGACTACAAATCAAAGACTGTAAAAAAAGACAAAGAAGGTCACTACATATAATGATAAAGGGGCCAATTCAGTAAAAGGGTATAACAATTATAAATATCTCTTTATCTGACACTGGAGCACCAAGTGTATAAGTAAACATTAATAGATCTAAAGGGAGAGGGAGACAGATGGCAATACAATAACAGTAGGGGACTTCAATACCCCAGTCTTAGTAATGGACAGATCATCCCAACAGAAAATCAACAAATAAACATTGGAGTTAAGCTGCACAATAGACCAAATAAGCCTAATTGACATTTACAGAACAATTTACCCAACTGATAGAGAATTCACATTCTTTTCATCAGTACTCAAAACATTCTCCAGAATAGACCATATCTTAGGACACAAAACAAGTCTCAGCAAATTCCAAAAAAGTAGAAATTATATCAAGTATCTTTTCTGACCATAGTTGAATAGAACTAAAAATTGTTTATAAGAGAAACCTCATAAAATACAGAAACATTTTGAAATTCAACAGCATACTCTTGAATGAGCAATAGGTCAGTGAAGAAATTAAGAAATAAATTTAAATTTTTTAAACAAATAAAAATGGAACTACAACATAGCAAAATCTATGGGATACAGCAAAAGTAGTACTGAGAGGGAAGATTGTATCAACAAATACCTATATCAGAAAGGTAGGAAGACTTCAAATAAACAACCTAATGATGCACCTTAAGGAACTAGAAAAGCAGGAACAAATCAAACCCAAAATTAGTAGAAGGAAAGAAATAATAATAAAAATCAGAGAAGAAATAAATGAAATTGAGACTAAAAACAGATAATCAACAAAGTGAAAATTTGATTTTTTAAATGACACACAAAATTGGCAAACATTTAGCTAGATTAAGAAAGAAAGAGACAAGATCAAATAATTGTATTCAGAAGCCAAAAAAAGGAGACACAACAACAGAGATCACAAAAATAAAAAGAATTATTAACAACTGTTATCAACAACTATATGTCAACAAATTAGAAAATCTAGAAGAAATGGATAAATTCCTGAACACATGCAACCTACTATGATTGAACCATGAATAAATAG
Organism: Colobus angolensis palliatus; assembly: GCF_000951035.1. NCBI lineage: Eukaryota > Metazoa > Chordata > Mammalia > Primates > Cercopithecidae > Colobus > Colobus angolensis. The sequence goes on along the minus strand of NW_012114500.1, from coordinate 1,909,793 downwards.
AAAACCTTAACAAACCAGCAACAAATAACAAGATTGAAGCCATAATAAAAAGTCTCCCATAAAAGAAAAGCCTAGGACCTTATGGCTTTGCCACAGAATTCTACCAAATACCTTTTAAAAAGGTAATGCCAATTCTACTCAAAATCTTTAAACAAATCAAAGAGGAGAGAATATTCTAAGCTCATTCTATGAGGCCAGCATTGATACTAAAATCAGACAAAAACATAACAAAAGAAAACTACAGACCAATATCCCTGATGAACATAAATACAAACATCCTCAATAAAATACTAACAAACCAAATTCAACAGCACACTTAAAAAAGTACACACTGTGATCAAATGGGATTCATCCCAGGGATGCAAGGATTGTTCAACATACATAAATCGATAAACATGATGCATCACATTATGTGGTTTTGCTTTGTGTCCCCACCAAAATTTCATATTGAATTGTAATTTCCAATGTTAGGGGAAGGACCTGGTGGGAGGTGATTGGATCACGGGGGCATAATTCCCCTTTGCCATTCTCCTGATAGTGAATGAGTTCTCATGAGATCTGGTTGCTTAGAAGTGTGTAGCACTTCCCCCTTCACTCTCTCTCTCTCTTGCTGCCATGTGAAGATGTGCTTGCTTCCCCTTCACCCTTCCATCATGATTGTCAGTTTCCTGAGGCCTCCCAGCCATGCTTCCTGTACAGCCTGTGGAACTGTGAGTCAATTAAACCTCTTTTCTTCATAAATTACCCAGTCTCAGGTAGTTCTCCATAGCAGTGTGAGAACGGACTGATACATTACATTAACACAATCAAGGACAAAAACCATATGATCATTTCAATAGGTGCCAAAAAAAATTCAGTAAAATTCAACATTCTTTCTGATAAAAACCCTCAACAAAGTGGGTATAGACAGAACGTATCTCAAAATAATAAATACCATCTATGACAAACCCACAGCTAACATCATACTCAACAGAGAAAATTAAAAGGCTTTTATCTAAAATCTAGAAGAAGACAAGGACATCCACCTTCATTAATTTTTTTTTAAATAGAGATGGAGTCTCACTCTGTCACCAAGGTTGGAGTGCAGTGGTACGATCATGGCTCACTGCAACCTCAAACTTTTGACCTAAAGCAATGTTTTCACCTCAGCCTCCCTAGTAGCTGGGACCACAGGTGCATGCCACCACACTCAGCTAAATTTTTTTTAACTTTCTGTAGAGACAGAGTCCCACAATGTTGCCAGGGTGGTCCTGAACCCCTGGGCTCAAACAATCCTCCCACCCTGTCCCCCCACCCCCAGCAAAATGCTGGAATTACAAGCATGAGTCATTGTGCCTAGCTCCTTCTTACTTTTATTCAACATAATACTGGAAGTACTGGCCAAAGCAATTAAGCAAGGAAAAGAAATAAAATGTACAGAAATTGGAAAAGACGAAATCAAATTGTCTCTATTTGCAGATAACATAATGTTATACTTAGAAAAACCTAAAGATTCCATCAAAAAACTGTTAAATTTAACTGATAAATTCTTTAAACTTGCAGAATACAAAATCAACACACAAAAATTAGTAGCATTTATATATGCCAACAGAAAACAATCTGAAAAATAAACCAAGAAAGCAATTCCATTTAAGACAACTACAAATGATATAAAATACCTAGGAATCAATTTAACCAAAGTGAAACATCTGTACGAGGAAAACTATGAAACACTGATAAAAGAAATTGAAAAGGACACAAAAAAATAGAAATACATTATATGATCACAGATTGGAAGAATTAATATTGTGAAATGACAATTCTACCCAAAGTACTCTACAGAGTTAAAGCAATCTTTACCAAAATACCAATGTTGTTCTTCACAGATATAGAAAAAACAATCCTAAAAATTCACATAGAACCACAAAATACCCCAAATAGTGAAAGCTATCCTGAATCAAAAGAACAAAGCTGGAGGCATCACATGATTTGACTTCAAAATACACTACAACATGTACTACAAAGTAACCAAATAAGCATGGTGCGGATATAAAAAGATATATAGACCAATAGAACAAAATAGAGAACCCAGATGTAAATGCATGTATTTATAGCCAACTCATCTTTGACAAAGTTGCCAAGAACATTCAATGGAGAAAAGACATCTTCTTCAATAAATGGTATTGGGAAAACTAGATGACTATATGCAGAAAAATGAAATTAGACCCCTATCTCACACCACATACGAAAATCAAATCAAAATGGATTAAAGACTTAAATGTGCCACATTTTCTTAATCCAGTCTGTCACAGATGGACATTTGGGTTGATTCCAAGTCTTTGCTATTGTGAATAGTGCCGCAATAAACATACGTGTGCATGTGTCTTTGTAGCAGAATAATTTATAATCCTTTGGGTATATACCCAGTAGTGGGATGGCTGGGTCATATGGTACATCTAGTTCTAGATCCTTGAGGAATTGCCATACTGTTTTCCATAATGGTTGAACTAGTTTACAATCTCACCAACAGTGTAAAAGTGGCACATATACACCATGGAATACTATGCAGCCATAAAAAAGGATGAGTTTGCGTCCTTTGTAGGGACATGGATGCAGCTGGAAACCATCATTCTTAGCAAACTATCACAAGAAGAGAAAACCAAACACCGTATGTTCTCACTCATAGGTGGGAACTGAACAATGAGATCACTTGGACTCAGGAAGGGGAACATCACACACTGGGGCTTATCATGGGGAGGAGGGGAGGGGGGAGGGATTGCATTGGGGAGTTATACCTGATATAAATGATGAATTGATGGGTGCTGACGAGTTGATGGGTGCAGCACACCAACATGGCACAAGTATACATATGTAACAAACCTGCACGTTATGCACATGTACCCTAGAACTTAAAGTATAAAAAAAAAAAAAAAAAAAGACTTAAATGTAACCTGAAACTACAAAAATACTAGAAGAAAACATTGGGGAAGTGCTCCAGGACATTGTTCTGGGCAAAGATTTATCAAAATGACAGGGAGTAACTAATTCTGGTGAGGGTGTGCAGAAAGGGCAACTGTCATACACTGTTGCTGTGTGTGTAAATTAGTGCAGCTGCTATGTGGAGTACAGCCTGTATGGAGGCTTCTCAAAAAACTTAAAATAGAACTAGTGTATGGTCCAGCAATTTCACTACTGCATGTATATCCAAAAGAAAGAAAATAAATATATTGAAGACATATCTGCATTCTTGTGTTCATTGCAGCACTATTCACAATAGCCAAAATATGGAATCAACCAGTGTGCCCATAGATGAATGATTAAAGAAAATGTGGTATATATGCACAATGAAATATTACTGACCCATAAAAAGTAATGAAAGCCTGTCACTTGCAACCACATGGGTGGAAGTGGAGGTCCTTCTGTAAAATGAGCCAAGCACAGAAAGATAAATATCACATGTTCTCATTCAAATGTGGGAGCTAAAAAAGTGGATCTCATGAAGATAGAGAGTAGATTGGTGGTAGGAGGGTAGGAAAGAGGGAGGATAAAGAGAGTTTAATTAATGGGGATAAATATACAGTTTGATAGAAGAAATAGGACCTAGTGTTTGATAGATACCAAGGTGACTACAGTTTACAATAATCTATTATATATTTCAAAAACTAGAGAAGAATAATTTGAATGTTTCTAACATAAAGAAAAGATAAATATTTAAGGTGGTAGATATCATAATTACATTGATTTGATCTGTACACAGTATATGAATGTATTAAATTTTCACATATACCCCATTAATGTGTACATATGTATCAATTTTTTAAAAAATTTTTAAGTAGGAGAATTTAGAGGCTGAGGCAGGAAGATTGCTTGAGGCCAGGAGTTCGAGAGCAGCATAGGCAACACAGCACGACCTTGTCTCTAAAATATGAAGCATATTCGCCAGGCCTGGTGACCACACCTATCGTCTACTCAGAAGGCTGACGCAGCAGGATGGTTTGAGCTCATGCGTTCTAGGCTGCAATGAACTATGACTGTGCCACGGCACTCTAGCCTGGGAGACAGAGTGAGACCTCATCTCACAAAAAAAAAAATAAATTTTATAATGTGAAGCGCATCTATCTATCTATCTATCTATCTATCTATCTATCTATCTATCTATCTATCTTTCAGTATATATATAGGCAATTGGGGCTGCTTAGAGATGAATCTGCTTAGAGATGAAACCTGGTTAACAACTTAAAAAGTAATGTTTCAGATGATCTCTTCTACGGGGTAAAAATGAATGTGTCTCTACAGGACAAGTTTCCTTTGTATTATCATGAATGAGACTCATTTGAATACTATCAGTTTCTACCATTTAATTTCCTCTCCTACAGGGTTGTAAAATAGGCCAGACAGAGAAAGGAAAAGGTACACACCCCTATAAAGTCACATTGCCCCTGAAGGGAATCTCATTTAAATACTCCTCTAAAAGGAAAATCATCTCTTTTGCCAATTTCTAAATCTTTGAATATTTTCTTCACAAATCTAACATAAATTATATAATCCTTCCTTTTCCTATATAATGTATCTATAGAAAATGAATGTTTTAATTGGCCTACTAGGCCCTTTTCTTTTGCATCAAGATGATAATAAAACTTTGACATATTCTCATAAATTGTCTGAAACATTTCCTTTTACAGATTTTTAAGTTTCAAAATGTTTAAGAAAATCTGACATGACAGCTTTGAGTTTTACATTGAAATATCTGATTGATATTTTTATTTTAATTTAAAAGATATAAAAGAAATGAAGTTTGTGAAGAGAATATAAATTTTAGGGAAAACCTATTTACATTTATAAGTTTGATTTGTCAGATTTACAAAATTTGCTTAAATGCTTAGAAAGATTATTTTTAAAGCTTTAATTAAAAGCGCTTTTGCATAGTAATGTAAATGTTCTTAATGAATTATACACTTAAAAATGGTTAAAATGGTACACTTTATGTTATGTATATTTTATGATAATAGAGAAAGCACATTTACTTGTTTTTTAAAGTGTCTGGCATAACAAGACATTTAAAATATTTCAATATAGTATTAAAAATGTAAGGGAATTTCAAGTAACTAAATTTGCAAATGGAGTTAATTGCTGAGAAAAATTTAGTCTACTAATTCATGAATTAATAATATTAATATTCATTAATCAAAAATATAATCAGAAAAGCAAGTTGAAGATAATAATTCTTCATTTTTAATACTAGATTTATAAATAAATTTAAGTATTTTGATTTTGACCTAGAAAAATTAAAACATGAGACAGGAGATAGCTAAGGAGAAACCAGATCATGATAAGATCGAGTTTAGATTTTGTCTTGTGAGCAACAGAAAGGTATCAAAGTAAAGCAAAGAGGAGCACTAAGGAAGTAGCACATTTGTGTCTTAAAACTGCTCACTCTGGCTTGTTCTGTGGAGAAAAGGCTGGAAGGAGACTAGATTGGTAGCAGAAAAATTAGGTTAGTGCTGTTATTCAGGTGAAATATAATAATCAGGACTGAAGCAAAAAGTAATGATTATCACCAATTTATATAGATCACCTATTATGTATCAGGAATTTTTCAAAGAACTTTATATTAACTCATTTTATCCTTTTATTAGCATACTATTATTACCTTATGCAACAACAGCAACAAAAATAATCTTCCACTTGGTATTAAGCTCAAAGCTGTACAGGAATCTAAGAATATATGATTCAGCAAATGCCTTATCAACCTGACTTGGAAGTGGGAAATGAAAAATTAATAATATTAAATATTAATACCAAAATACAAACAGAAGAAGAATCAGCTCCTCACTGCTCAGGGTTTCAAGTTCAAGAGAATGGGTCAAATATGAGAAACATTTTTGTCCAAATAGCAGTTAGTACTGATTTATACAACTAGTTATTAACCTGCAAAGAACTCAAGTTGCAAAAATACAAATAATCAATTTAGAAAGGGAAAAATGCACTTCTCATGATAAGGTATTTGAGAGAAGAGTTAGTTATTGATTTATTTATTTGCACATATGTTGGCTGTGGTGTTTTATCTCCCAAGAAATCTTGTTTCACTAAATGACCAAACAGATTAGGGTAATGTGAAAAATGGGTAAGATTTTACATATGCCATGAAACCTCACAGGTCATATTTTCTGTCTCAATAATAGCTTTAAATTGCTGGCAATAAAACAAGAGCTAAATGGTTTGTCTCTCACAAAATGTGAGATATGTAAATCTGCATTTGTAAAACTAATCTTGAGAACATTCAAATGCTTCATTTGAACTCAAGGAAATGTTAGGATTCCAGAATACTGCTGTCTCTAAGTCCACACTGACTGGTCAACTCATTCCCAGTGTAATGGCTTGCTCAGCTGCAATTAAAAGCATCAGACAGGTATTGAAAGGCTTGATTTTCATAGATAGTATAGTAAGGAAATACACAGCTTTACTTTTGTAACTCAACCCAATGAATTCTGGTAAGAGAGGAGGGAGAGTCTCTAAACAGAGCTGAATCATACATTTATGAACACATAACATTGATCTGACTTCTTCCGTACAACTTTAAAGGAATGCTATTCTGAACTTCTATTAGGTTAGGTTTTCTCTTTGACATTCCACTAATTAGGCAGAAAGATTTAAATGTACAAGCCAAAGGCAATGTCTGCTGCCTCATTACCAGTTGAACTGCCTGTTCCACAGACCAGTTCATGCATTACAAATCATCCCAATGATAGTCTATCATAGTGTGGTCATTTTCACCCATTTCTACAGTAGTGTCTGTATTAATTGACTAAAACATTCATCCTTTTCTCTTCATTGAGAATCTCTAAATATTCTCACCAGATATCTCTGAAATAAATTACTAAAGATTATATACACCCCCAGTGAGAATAATTTTAGAATGTTGTATTTCAGCATGTCCTCTTTAACAATGAAAAGCATCTTTGGGGAAGAGATTATGAATACAGCTTTAGAGTATGATCATAATGCTTCTCTATGCTTCTGCCTTCTAAAGTAACTTCACTTGCATTATCAGCGCACCAGATCCAACATTAAACAGTAAATCAACTGGGCTCAACAACAAAATCCGGATATATTCCAACCCACCAAAAAATGAAGCAATGTTCATTACAATTTCTCTACTGCTTCAAAAAGGCTATAATAGTAAAAGTCTAACATTAGATGGAAAGTAGGGTTACATAGTAGAAACAGCATAATTTTATTGTTAACAGACTGGGATTCAAAACCAGATTTTTTCATTAACTGGCATTTTGATCTTGAGAAGTTCACTTAAATCACTGGGTCTTCTTTTATCACTAGCAAAATGGGAGCTATAATAATTGCCCATTAAATCGTAAGAGGTTTATTTTAAAAATACATAAAATACCTGGCATGTATTACACATTACTATTGTTCTCAGTATCAGGATTCTGAAGCAACTGCTCTTGTGAACCTGTAAAGAACTTATAAGCCATGTAGAAAATACATTTTTAAAGACAATGGGAAACAACAGAAAATGATCCCATGTGCCTCCACTAAGGAATGAGCTGACTCCATTTTAGCAGCCTTCAGGAGCATCAACTATAGAAAATAAGTGTTTTCAGTGAACTGATTACAGCTGCAAATAAAAGCCATTCTTCACACTTGCAAAATGTGGACATAAATATTGTTGTAGCTATGTTTATAGTTGTATCATTCTTTCATTAGAAGAGATTACAAGATACATTATATATGTGATGTCTTGTGATGTAACCATGAATAATCAAATGACATCCATGATTTTGCAAAATATATCCTTTTTCCAAGTAACTATTGATGCTACTAAGTGACCCTCCAGATTCACCAAATACCTTACACACCAATAAAACCTATGGCTAAAAGTCCAGCACATTTCCTTCAAGTCTTCAGTGAATTAAGACATATTTATACTGTTGATAGCATCCTAGCACGTTAGAGAAAACACATTAATGCTGTTTTCTCTAGTTTAGACACTTGTGTTCAGTCTATCATAGCTTATAACTCAGTGTTTTATGCATAACAAGTATTCCATAATTACTTTGCAAAAAATGGCAACAGTGAACACAAATGTAATTCTTTAATCTAACAACAGATGATTTCAATTTAAAGGGTATGATACTATTGAAACATCCATATTAAACACGAGCTTTGATTTGAGGAGGAGTATAGCTTGTTAGTCAAACATCATAGGTTCCATGTTTTGGATACATTTTTCCAAGTCTGTTTTCTCTTCACTTTTGGCTACAGAAATGTCTAACTCATTTGACCACACAAAAACCGTTGAGTTTCTTATACGTGTCCAGTTATCTCTAACACCAAAAAAAAAAAAAATAGCATTTTATTACCAGTGTCATAATGCTATAAAACAGCTGTCACAATTACTTTCAATGACTTTCCATATGTGAAAACATTAGTGAATTTCAAAAATTGAAATCAGTGTTCCTCATTTGAACACACAAACAATGAGTATGTCGCATGATGAACCACCCACAAATGTGCACCAGAACCATCCGGGAAGCAGGGGAGGCAGCTGCTTTCTTGGCAGCAAAAGTGGCAGCAGCTGGAGCATCTGTGTAGGCAGACTGCACCAAAGTGCTGAGATTCTCCCCTGTGATGCTACTAAAGTGACTTATCCCTGCCTCTCACATGAAAAGTACCATAGTTTATGTCTGCATAGACTACAAAGTGACTAGCAATAACCTGTGATTACCGCTCTTTAAAAGACTGCATAAACTTTTTTTTACACAAGCCTTACAAATACCCAACAATGAGGTTCTCCACCAAAACAGCAGTAGTTTCAACAATGAGAAGTTTTGTTTTGTTTTGTTTTTTCCACATAAGCAAATAGTGCTGATATGTTGGCTTCACTATGATCTAGGACTTAGACTGCTTTCAGCATCCATCTCATGATTTCTTATACTTCACTCAGCCTGGTCCTCCAACCAATATATCTAAGCTCTAAACATCAGGAGGCAACTAGGGTGAAGCAGAGTCAAAGTTCACCTACTATCGATCTTAAGAAAGCTTCCCAGAAGCTGCCATACACTTCCACTTATATCCCTTTGGCCAGAATTTAGGCCTATGACCATAACTAATTGTAAACACAGTCTTTATTCCAGTTAACCATGTGCCTTGACAGAAATTGGGAGTTCTGAACAAAGAAGATAGATATTAGGTGGGCAACATTCACCTATGCCATAGCAGCTAAAATGCCTATAAGCTGAGTAGATTCAAGACAAAGAATACTTAGAGGTCATTAGAGCACAGATCTAGAAAGAAAATCCTGTGATGCATGGATTTGCCACCGTCCATGAATCAATACAACCTGAATTTGCAGAGTTCTCTGATAGCATTTCTGAGGTCCTCAATCATTAGAGATTGTTTTCAGTGCCCCAAGTTTCATAGCCCTAAAACAATGTCCAATCAATATCAAGTGGCCAGAATCCCTTGTGGGATGTAGTTTGCTCAGATATTCTTCCACTTGGTCAAAGAAATGTTTATATATCAGAATCTGTTTGGTCACCCACATTGAGATGTTCTCTCAAGTAGATGCCAAAGAAACAAATATTGAGATGGGTAATCAGTGTAGTCCTGGAAGAAGAGATTTAGAAATAGGGGCTGACAATAGTGGGCTGGCACATTGCCCCCCACTCACTTCCTAATCCCAACTCTCCATCATCCAAGTTCCGGTCAATTAGTCATTATACACCAGAATATAAGCCAGCCAAGTAAAATGACAACCTAAAACATTAATTAATCAACCAGTGTGGAGAAACAAATGGCTCTATTCAGAAGAACATGATAGTTTCAATACTGCAGTAAGATCAAATGAGGAATACAGTTTAATCACTAAGTACTTGGCAGAAAGCAGAATAAAACATCTTAGCAATCATTTGTCAGAAAGCAGAATAAAACATCTTAGCAATCATTTGTTTGAATATTCACAAATTACAAGCATCTTCCTTTAAGGTGGAAAACAAATATTTTTCAAAAGAGGACAAGTTTTTCATATTAGTCTCTAATATAAAAAGGAATGTTTTTAGCCATTCCAGGGTATTGGGGGAAACCCTTCCCACCCCCGATATTCAATGTGGATTTTTTTCTATTTCCCTCAGCATCAGCTGGTCTGAGAAATAAAGGGAAAGAGTACAAAAGAGAGAAATTTGAAAGCTGGGTGTCCGGGGGAGACATCATATATCGGCAGGTTCCATGATGCTCCTGTCCTGTAAAACAAGCAAGTTTTTATTAGTGATTTTCGAAAGGGGAGGGAATGTATGAACAAGGTGTGAGTCAAAGAGATCACATGCTTCACAAGGTAATAAAATATCACAAAGCAAATGGAGGTGAGATCACAGGACCACAGGACAGGGTGAAATTAAAACTGCTAATGAAGTTTTGGGCACGCATTGTCATTGATAACATCTTATCAGGAGACAGGGTTTGAGAGCAGACAACCGGTCTGACCAAAATTTATTAGGTGGGAATTTCCTCATCCTAATAAGCCTGGGAGCACTACAGGAGACCAGGGCTTATTTCATCCCTTCATCTTTGACGGTAAAAGACAGCCACCCCCAAAGCGGCCATTTCCGAGGCCTACCCTCAGGGGCCATTCTCTTTCTCAGGGATGTTCCTTGCTGAGAAAAAGAATTCAGTGATATTATTCCTATTTGCTTTTGAAAGAAGAGAAATATGGCACTGTTCCACCCAGATCACTAGCAATCAGAGTTTAAGGTTATCTCTCTTGTTTCCTGAACATGGCTGTTATCCTGTTCTTTTTTCAAGGTGCCCAGATTTCATATTGTTGGAACACACATGTTCTACAAACAATTAGTGCAGTTAACGCAATCATTCCGTGGTCCTGAGGTGACATACATCCTCCTCAGTTTATGAAGATGACAAGATTAAGAGATTAAAGTAAAGACAGGTATAGGAAATCACAAGGGTATTCACTGGGGAAGAGGTAAGTGTCCATGAAATCTTCACTGTTTATGTTCAGAAATTGCAGTAAAGACAGGTGTAAGAAATTATAAAAGTATTAATTTGGGGAACTAATAAATGTACAGGAAATCGTCACAATTTATGTTCTTCTGCCACGGCTTCAGCCAGTCCCTCCGTTCAGGGTCTCTGACTTCCCGCAACACCAGGGTGACCTGTTTTTTGTTTTGTTTGCTTATATTTGGTTTTGCTTTTTTAATATGATGATACAACTGGAGGAAGGGGGTTCTCCACTACCAGTCTTTCATAGTAACTCCAGCATAATTACCCCACAGGGTAATCACTATGGTCTTCTGTTTTATATCAGCACTTCTATATATAATACCATGACTCAGCATCACAACCTGATGACAAGTATTCACAAGGACTTTCCGGTGAAAACATGATCTTCTCCAACTATTTACAAAAGTCATCTTCTCTTTATAGATTGTGGTAGCCAGCCCCCAAGATGGCCCCCAGTGATTCACACCTCCTTGCATTCATTTCCCATGTTAATCTCCTTTCATACTGAATCAGAACTGGTCTATGAAATCACTAAATACAACAGAAGTGGCAGTATGTGACTTTCAAGGCTAGACTCTATGGTATTACAGCCTTGTTTGTTTTTTTGGATTGCTTACATTGGTGGAACCTGCCATCATACCATAAGGATGCTCAACCAGCCCTGTAGAGAGGCCTACACAGCGAGAAGAAGAACTGAGATCTCCCTCTAACAATCAGCTTCAACTTGCCAGCCATAGGAGTTAACTACCATAAAAGGGTATCCTCCAGCCTCAGTCAAGCCTTCAGATTGTTGTAGTGCCAAATGATATCTGATTGCTTTCTCATGAGAGCCTTGAAATCAGAACAATCAAGCCAAGTTGCTCCCAAATTCCTAGCCTCCGGAACAGCAATATGTTTATGTTGTTTTTAAGCCTCTACACGTGGTAATAGATAACTAACATACACACAATCACACATAGACTCACATAACTTCATAGTTTCAACCACTGGCTAATTTTCACAGGGAAATATATCAACCAGCATGTCCCTTCAAATACTCCTTTAAAATACACACACACACACAAACACACACACACTCAAGTGTATTCAGACTGATCATTTGGTAATAGTCAATTAAATTGGATTGGGCACTCCAGCAATGCTAATATTAGACTAATCTGGCCCGACTAATCCCATTGCCATGCCTTTCCCCCATCTCATAGAGCCAGAAAATATCTCCATAATGTCACATTTTAAAATAGTCACGTTGGTGCAATGAATCAAGGAGACAATATAAAGTTTGGGAGTTTGGGAAGATGTAGCTTCCTCCAGCTGACTTTATAGACTCCAGTCTATAAAAAATGTCTCTCATTTGCTTAGATGTCTTTATATATCTGCCACATCTGAGCCACTTAGTTAGATATTGTTTGGGAAAAGGTAATCTATCTTCTTAGCCAGAGATGTGCCCATACTTTTAATCATTGCTCACTACTGTCACCTCCTGGACATCTAACACTTTCTAAATATGAGGTATGACTGAAAGTATCTGCCAGTTCTTATCTAAAGACTTTGAGAAAAATGTTTTATTACAACATAATCATGTTCACATTTTAGTTGTTTTATTTTATTTAAGCAATGAGCACTTAGCCCCACATATAATAAAACATGAGATTATAATATGACTTAGCTAATAATTGAAACAAAAAACTGGAGTCTCTGTTTACAGCTTCATTCAAAATATAACTCTTTCTGGAACCATCTGAGCTCCTGAAACCACTATTTAAAATAATTGCACTAGGCTTAATCTACTTACAGAAAATGGGGAGAAAAATAAGATAAATTATTTTCAGTAACAAAGTTAAATTATCCCAGCATAAAAATATTCATTGTAGTGGTTTAAGAGAAATACACACATAGAGACGTGTCCAGAATTTGTTCCTTCTGGTGGGTATGAACCCACCATGAGGTCTTGCCAACTTCAAGAATGGAACTGAGGACCTTCACAGTGACTGTTATAGCTCTTAAAGATGATATGGACCCAAAGAGTGAGCGGTAGCAAGATTTATTGTGAGGAGCAAAAGAACAAAGTTTCCACAGCATGGAAGGGGACCCGAGAGGACTGCTGCTGCTGGCTGGGGTGGACAGCTTTTATTTCCTTATTTGTCCCTGTCCATGTCCTGCTGATTGGTCCATTTTACAGAGTGCTGATTGGTGCATTTTTACAAACCTCTAGCTAGCTACAGAGCACTGATTGCTGTGCTTTACAAACCTTTTGGAAGACAGAAAGTTCTCCAAGTACCCACTCGACCCAGGAAGGCCAGCTGGCTTCACCTCTCAATTCCCTCTCTAAGGAGGACACCCCAACCACTGTTGGGATAGGGCGATGACCACTCTAGCTACTTCCTGCTGGATAGGGGCAAAGAAGGGGCCCTGCAGTTGTAGGGGAACTCTCTAGGCCAGTCAAAGGGCCAGTAGGTCAATTCAGGTGTCCTCGGTGGAAGTTGTGAGTCAAGCTCATTTGGGGTTCCATTTGTATGACCATCTGTAGCTTTGATGGTCTCAATCCTGGAGGAAACAAATTTGACAAGGGGGTTAAAAACACAGGGCCTGAAGGTGAGTAATAGCAAGATGACTGTCACAGGACATAGAAAGGAGAGAAGCCATGTCGCCCAACTCCAGAGGTTGGTATAAGAGTTTGAAAGGCATTGTTTGATTTCAGAAGTCTTTTCCTGTAAATGCTGGGCAGTGTCTCATACTATCCCTGACTGGTTAGTGTAAAAATAACACTCTTCACCTAAGAAGGTGCAAGTCCTCCTTTCTCAGCAGTGAGGAAGTCTAGGCCTCAGAAATTTTGGAGAGTCACTGCTGCGAAAGAACCTATTTGGGATTGTAGAGTAAGGATAGATTTTGTTATTTCTTGCAAATTGTCTGAGAAATCATGACAGTGTGTGGTTTTAGGATAGTGAAGTGGACAAATCTGCTATTCCAGTTCCTGTAGCAGTGGCCATTCTTAACCCTATAAGTAAGGATATTACTGTATGGCCCTGTGCTGACAGACTTGAGCTTTGAGGGGCACTGATAGGGTCTGATTTCCACGAGATTAGAAATTAGAATAATACATGTTACACTGTTAACTTTTAGCAAACTTTACCTCTGTTGAAAACGTTGTAAGTTTGGGATTTCAATTATTCTTTGCTATCAATAAGACCTTGTTCAGTTCATATTAACTTAGAATTGGTATAGGTGGCCCCTTCCTGATTCTATAAGTACTTTAAAGTTTGGCTGAGTGCAAACAGCTCACACGCTTGAGCAGACCAATTATTAGGCAATTTTCCTAACTCTGCTTCTACAAGAGTTTCCTTATCACAATACTGAATACCTATTGTGCCTTTTTCCCTTAATCATCCAGGAGGAAACATCTATGTTCTGTCCTGAAGGGAGTTCCTCCTATATCTGCTCAGACCAGATCTCCGGTTAGGAAACCTGCTGGGTTAAGTATCCTTGATAGGAAGGCTATGGGTTGTCAGTGGCCTCAGTACTTTCAGACCATGTCCTTGTTCACACTGACAACAAGGTGGCATTTAGTATTATAGGGTCATGGAGAAGACCCCCAACTATCAATCATAGGTTTAAAATTTACCCTGGCTTTTAAAGGAATAGGGTACTCTGTTTTCTCTTTACTACTTCCATCTCTCTCTCTCTTTCTCTTTGACTCCCTCTTTGTCTCTCTGTCTCTTCCTCTCTCTCTCTCTCTTTGACTCCTTCTTGGTCTTTCCCTGCCTCTGCTAGCCACTAATGCTGCTGTTCTCCCCTCTCCTTTCTCTTTTTGATGGCTTTGGCAATGTAAGACTGCCACTTCCTTGAGTTTTTGAACTGCATGCAATAACTCCACGATTTCCTTTTGGTATTTAATGGGGGTTCCCCCAGAAGTTAGGAACTCCCTTTCTTTCCATATTGCAGCATAGGCATGTAGGATTAGATAAGCGAACTCGCTATCTGTATACACATTTATTCTTTTTCCCTTTCCCAGTTCTAAGGCCCTGGTAAGTGCCATTAGTTCTGCTAACTTGGCACTGGTCCCTGGGTGAAGAGGCTTACTTTAAAGTACAGTTACATCACTAACTATGGCATAACCTGCCTTTCATATCCCATTCCCCACAAATGAACTTCCATTAGTATATAGGTTAAGGTCAGGATTAGCTAAGTGGACTTCCAAGAGATCCTCTTGGGCAGCATAAGTCTGGACCATAATTTATTGGCAGTCATGCTCAATTGGTTCTCCATCTTCTGGGAGAAAAGTGGTAGGGTTGAGGGCCATACACGTGCGTATTTGAAGCACCAGTCTCTCAAGGAGTTGTGCCTGATATCTAAGCAGGCAGTTGCTTGACAGCCATAAACTTCCTTTGGCACCTAGTATGCCATTTACATCATGAGTAGTAAAGACAGTGACATCCTTTCTTTGTGTTATTTTGATAGTCTCTGATACTAAGACGGTCACCACCACAACTACCTGTAAACAGTGAGGCCAGCCTTTTGCTACCATATCTATTTCCTTACTTAGATATGCCACTGGTTGTGGGGTTGTCCCACAAGTCTGAGTGAGGACTCCAAGAGCTATTCCTGCTCTGTCTGTTACATATAAAGAGAAGTTTTGTCCTGTGGGAAGGCTTAAGACTGGAGCTTGTACTAGGACCTGCTTTAGGGTTTTGAAGGCTGTTCCTGCCTTTGGTTCCCATTCTACTAGATGAGTATTTACCCTCTGGGTCTCCTTGATTAGAGTATAGAGGGACCTGGCTATCTCACTGTATCCAGGGATCCATAGTCAGCAAAAGCTGGTGATTTCAAGGAACCCTGCAACTGTTTTAATGTCTTAGGGCTAAGATAAGCCAGTATAGACTGCATTCTTTCTTTGCTGAGGGCTCTGGTTCCTCTGGCTAAGATTAGGACTAGATATTTAACTTGTTATAGGCAGAACTGGGCCTTTGATTTAGATGTTTTGTACCCTTGATTAGCCAGAAAGTTCAGAAGATCTAGAGTAGCCTGCTGGCACGAGGCTTCTGAACTGGTAGCCACATACTGAAGGACCAGAGTGTCTAGACTTGAGAAGTGGCCTAGATCAAGGGCCAGTGCCTGATCAAACAGATGAGGGCTATCCCTAAACCCTTGGGCAAGACTGTTGGCATAAGTTGGGACATGTGGTCTGTGGGATCCTCAAAGGCAAAGAGAAACTGGATGTCAGAGTGCAGGGGAATGCAGAAGAAGGCATCCTTGAGGTCCAGAACAGTGAACCATTCTGCATCCTCTGGTATTTGAGAGAGCAGGTGTAGGGGTTGGGTACAACTTAATATAGAGGAATTACTGCCTCATTTATTAGTCTAAGATCTTGTGCTAGTCTCCACTGACTACTCAGTTTTTGTACTTCTAGAAATGGGGTGTTGCAGGGACTGCTGCATTTTCTTACTAAGCCTTGAGCTTTTAAATATCTAACAATATCCTGGAATCCTTTATGAGCTTCAGGCTTTAAGCGATATTGCCTTTGATAAGGAAAAGTGGTAGGGTCTTTTAGACTGATTTGGGTTGGGCGGGCATTTTTTGCCCTTCTGAATTGTCCTTCCAATCTTCCAATGCCCAGACTTCAGAGTTGATTCCCTCCTCAAGTAGGGGACAACAAATGAGTAACTTCTTCCCCATATTCATATAGATAAGAGCTGCAGGTTTGGCTAATATGTCCCTCCCTAATAAGGGTGTGGGATTTTCAGGCATAACAAGAAAGGCATGTGAAAAGAGCAAAGTCTCCCAATTACAACTGAGGCAGTGGGAGAAATGCCTGGTTACAGGCTATCCCAGGATTCCTCAGATGGTAATGAACCTTAAGGACAGCCATCTTGGACAGGATATTAACACTGAGAAAGCCAGGCCAGTGTCCAGGAGGAAGTTAATTTCCTGGCCCTCACTGGTTAAACCTCCCCAGGGCTCAGTGAGGGTAATGACATGAACTGGCGTTTGCTCCAGACACACTCTGTCCCATTGTTGGATCATCTGGTTGAGGGCTTCTGGCCCAGAGAACCATTGCCCTCTGGGGCAGTGTGCCTTCCAGTGATTGCCTTGGCATAGTGGACATGGGTGAGGGGGCAGCTTGTTTCTCGTTGGACATCTTTTTTAAGGTGTCCTTGCAAACTGCACAAGTAACAAGCCCTACTGGGTGATTGGCCTGCTCCATTTTCTGTCCTTTCTGAACCACCAAGGTTTGTTTGTTTGAGGGCTATGACTAAGGCTGCGGCCTTTCTCTGATCTTGCTTTTTTGGCCTGTTCCTCTTGGTCTCTATTATAGAACACCGATGTTGCCAGGTTTAATAATGCCTCCAGATTTTTTCAGGGCCCAGGGCTCGCTTTTGGAGCTTTCTCCTGTATCTGTGGCTGATTGGGTAACAAACTTATCTTTGAGGATCAATTGACCTTCGATGGAGTTGGGTGACAGGGGAGTATATTTTTTTAAGGCCTCCCATAGCCTCTTGAGGAAGGCAGAAGGATTTTCTTCCTTTCCCTGAGTTATGGTGGACATCATTGAATAATTCATGGGCTTTTTCCTAATTCTCCTTAGTCCTTCTAGAACACAGGTCAACAGAAGTTTGTGACTCCAGTCCCTCTCATCTGAGTCAAGGTCCCAGTGGGGATACTGGGGATAGCTTGCTGACCGGTAGGGAATTTGTCCCTTTCTTTGGCTGTCGTCCTATCATTTACTTGACTAAGATACCAGGTATCTCCAAACTCTCAGGCTGCAGCTAAAGCTGTATTCTTTTCATTAAAGGCCAGGGTTTGATCTAACAATAGCATGACCTCTCTCCAAGTGAGGTCAAAGGTTTGCCCTAGACCCTGTAGGACATGTATATACCTATTAGGATCATCTGAAAATTTCCCCAGGTCTACCTTGATCTGCTTTAAATCAGAGAGGGAGAAGAGGATATGTACCCAGATTGGGCCAAATTCCCCTCCCCCAGAGTTTGAATGGGACATAACCGATAGCCCTGGGGGTTTTTATGGTCCCTTGGAGATTTCTTTGCTTGTTTCCTTCTGGATAGGGGAGATTAGAGGAGACTTATCATTAGTGGGAAGGGGAGCTGTAGGAAGGCTAGGATATGGAGGTAAGCTGAGAGTTTTTAAGCTGAGAGTTCCTCCTGTGGAATGTAAATTGGAAGCTTTGCATAGTGTGGATTCTCCTTTAATGAAAAGAAAGCTTGGGCATTATGTATTTCACTCCATTTGCCTTCCCTCTTACAGAAAACATCAAGTTGCAGGATAGTATTATAATTTACACTTCCCTAAGGTGGCCATTGTTCCCCATCAGAGAGAAAATACTGGCGCCAGGTCATAGTGCAGAAAAAAATAAGCCATTTCTTTTTCAGGGTTTGTGGTTTAAATTAGTCCCAATAGCTTAGGATGCATTTAAAGGGTGAGCCTGTTGATGCCTGTGTGTTTCCCATCTGAAAGAAAAAAACACCCGCAGTTTTGGTTTATTTGCTTCCACCCCCACCCCTGTCAAAGAATCCGCAATGGTCCCAGGACCCTGCTGATCAGATGATCAGAATAGTTGTGCTCACCAAAGCAGCAGAAGAAACACTAGTTTTCCTCCTAGACCACAAAGAGGACCAGGGAAGGGCAACTTTAGTGGCCCTTACCAATGCATTCTCAAAATCCTGCACCTTTGCCTTTCCTCTTAGACCACAAAGAGGACTGAAAAAAGTTGGATTTAGTGGACCTTACCAACGCATTCTCAAAAATCTGTTAGAGTCCTAAGCGTTTTCTCTTTACTCCATCCTATAAAGATGATATGCCTCAAAATGAAGTGGAGGGTCATATCCTGAGGGAGGGAAGGGATCTCCAGCATTGGAAGAGTGATGCCTTTTGTCCTTACTTCTCATCATATGAATAGGAAGGATAAAATTTCTAAGGCTCCCCATATCCTAGTTTCAGGAATAGCTTTTTTTAGGTCTGCTAGTCTGAGGAGGGATCCTGAAATTCCAGATGGTGCCACCCCTCAAAGGGGCTTTGGGCAAAAATTATGTCTGCCTGATTGTTGAGCCTGGGTGCCTAAAGAAAGGAACAGAGTCCTGAAATTTATACTAGAAATCATTCTTATAGGATAAACTAGAAAAGCACCAGAAACCGGGAGTGGTTTTTAGAAGCAGGACTAGCCTCAGAGAAGAGAGGTGGGAGGAAGTTTGTCTGACAGGCATTAGGACCCAGGAGGCAAGGGTCAGGATAGATAGGATGGATGGGTGAGCCTCACTTGGGCAATGTGACTTTGAGAGTTCTGCTCATGGCTGCAGGGTCAACCAACTTTTTGTTGGGACCCTGGAGCTGAATGGTTTTCCTCTCTGTTGACCCTCGGGTCAGCCCAGAAATGCAGGAAAAGCAGAAGCTGGTTCCAGGCAAACCAACGCTCCCAGCTCCGAAGAGTCAGGGGTTGTTAGAGAGCCCTTTCCCAGAAAGTCTGACACCTGTGTCTTTAGTCCAGCAGCTGAGCTGGTTGTTTTTAACTGGCCAACAGGTGCCCAGTGTTTAGTCCCCAAATTCTAAGGAAACATAGGACAGAATTGCAAGCAAAAAAAGGTCCAGTGGTATTCACCACTTGGCAATAGCCTGGACAAGCCCCAAAGGTGTGTCTGGAGTTTATGCCTTACAGTGGGTTCGTGGTATCGCTGACTTCAAGAATGGAGCTGCAGACCTTCGCAGTGAATGTTACAGCTCTTAAAGATGGTACAGACCCAAAGAGTGAGTAGTAGCAAGATTTATTGTGAAGAGCAAAACAAGAAAGCTTCCACAGCGTAGAAGGGGTCCTGAGCGTGTTGCCACTGCTGGCTGGGGTAGCCAGTTTTTATTCCCTTATTTGTCCCTGCCCATGTACTACTGATTGGTCCATTTTACAGAGTGCTGATTGGTCTATTTTACAAACCTCTAGTTAGCTACAGAGTGCTAGTTGGTGCATTTTTACAGAGCACTGATTGATGCATTTTACAAACCTCTCGGAAGACAGAAAAGTTCTCCAAGACCCCACTCGACCCAGGAAGCCCCGTTTGTTTCCCCTCTTACATACACACATACACCTTTAGATATTCTGAAAGCTAAAATATCAACTAATAAAAACTATTCTTAATATTTTACAACTTCAATGTCATACTGTCTTTGTACTTCTGAACAAATACTGTAACTCTTTTTCTTATCAAATGTATATCTACTTAAGAATACCTTACCTTGTTTACTGTGACTTCTCTTGTCTTCAAAATATGTATCTGCATCTCTGATTAGATTTATAATTTAACCATGTTTACTGTTATTTTCCCTATGTTTTAAATATGCACTTGAATCACTTCTCAATGTATGTTGTGAATTTATTTGTGAATACAGGAACTCCTTCCTTTTTTTTTTTTTGAGATGAAGTTTTGGTCTTGTTGCCCAGGCTGGAGTGCAGTGGTGCAATTTTCGCTCACTGCAATCTCTGCCTCCCAGGTTCAAGTGATTCTCCTGCCACAGCCTCCCAAGTGTCTGGGATTAAGATGCACGCCACCACCCCGGGCTAATTCTGTATTTTTAGTAGAGACAGGGTTTCACCATATTGATCATGCTGGTCTCAAACTCCTGACCTCAGGTGATCCACCTTCCTTGGCCTTCCAAAGTGCTGGGATTACAAGCATGAGTCACCATACCCAGCCCTAGGACCTCCTTCTATGAATTCCACAACAATTTCTAGAAAGTCAGGAGATGAAGGAAGGTGTATTAACATGTAAAGAGAATTTGTAAAGCTAAGACAATCAAAACTAGGATGAATAGTCACTTGGTTTCTGATTGGTTGATAATTTGCTCTTTTCTTTCTGCATGCAGATTCTGAGAAAGGCTGTGTTTCAAAAATGTCTGAGACTGTGGTTTATGTCCATAAGTGAAAATGTTGACAATCCCCTACTACACATGTGCACAGCCATTATCCTTTCAACAGTCCATCATCATGAATACCATACTTATTTGGCATGCTTTTCAGTCAATCACCCCAGCAAAAACAGGTGTGTGTGTGTGTGTGTGTGTGTGTGTGTGTGTGTGTGTGTGTGTGTGTGTCTAAAAAGAGAAAGAGGGAGAGAATTTTCTAAGTACAACTTATGGAATACAGATGTTGGTAGTTGTTCAAGTCCTATTTCAAATTTTCTTAAAAAAATATTTAACTTTTCTTATCAAATCTTTAAGAAACTATGCTATGCATAGTTAAGACAGTCTGAAAGTAGGAAAAAGCATTTCTAGTGGTTCCCAGTTTTCAGTAACAGCTCTCAGAAAGTGTCTTTAACCAAGTAACAGCAAATAGTTGGGAGTTAAAATTTTCTTGATATTTTACAACTTCAATGTCATACTATCTTTGTAAATAAATTCATTCTTGTCCACTCTGGAATGCCATTCTCATGTCTTGATCTGAGTGGTCAGTTTCATTCCAACAAGACTGAAATATAGTATCTCAATAAAGAAAAATCTCCATGGTGCCACATCCTTCAACTATTCAATGTCCAGGGGCTCTGACAGACAGACTACATCCAAAACAGATGCTTACCCAGGGTGAGGTGGGGAGAGTGCACAGTGGGATTGACAGGGAGCCAGCTTGTGGATCATATGCAAATGGAACAGCTTAAAGTCAAACCTGCCTGTTCCTCCCACTGTCTCATCCTTTCCAACTTGCAGCACAGCTGTCAGTGCTGCCCAGCAGCTTCTATGCCAACCAGGAAACACCATCTAGATGGTTCAGCCTATTTTATTCTTTCTGCCTCCCCTGTAGTTTCTGCCTCTCCACCATGTGAGGAGCAGACACCTCAAGCATTTTATTTTTCCATTCATCCACTCCCGTCTTACACTGCTCATTTAATTTTAGCAATGTGCATGTGAAGAATTGTCTGTTAGTGTTTTTAAAAGTCAAGAAGGGCTGCTAGGTTTGCTCACATATTTGAATGCTCCTTTCTAGTAACAGTATGAGTTGACAGGTTTGATGAATTTTTGGAGCCGCCATCTTCGACATATACAATATCATATAGAGACTTCAAATCTTAAGACTGAGTTGTTTGGAGGGGAAAAAAATACACCTTCCTAGGGGTTTGTAATTCTTGATGATTAATGGTTGTAAAAAATAATAGGTACTATTATAAAGAAAATATCAAGTGAAAAAATGTAGCTTTTCACATGTATCACTGAAATTTTATTTTTATTCTAGCTTCCCCTCTAATTCTTCTTTACCATCTCCCACCCCATCAAGGAAAGTCTTGAAATGGGGAGACGGGAGAAACCAAAATGATTCTTTTATTTAGCTCAAATGATAATTATTTATTGGGCTGTCCTCCTTATATCCCCCTTCTTTCCCACAATAGAAAAATCAACACACATACATGCATGCACGCACACACACACACACACAGAGCTTTACTTTCTACTTAAGGCTTTGTGAAGAAAATGGTGCAGGATGAGGTACTGGAAAAAATGAGAGAAGGCTTATAAGGGTAGAGTTGTCAGTACATAACTGCATGTGCTGCATCTACTTACTCCAAAGAAGGAGCAGGCATCATTTCCAAAAAACACCCACTCCCTGTTTTGCATTAATTATTGCATCATTATAAAAGAATGCCTGAGACTGGGTAATTTCCCAAGAAAGGAAGTTTAATTGGCTCATGTTTCTGCAGGCTGTACAGGAAGCATGGTACCTGCATCTGCTTTTAGTGAGGGTCTCAGGAAACTTGCAATCATAGCAAAAGGCGAGGGGAAGCCAGCACATGACATGGGAAGAACAGAAGCAGGAGAGGTAGCGGGGAGGTACCACACACTTTTAAATAACAAGATCTCAAGTGGGCTCACTTATCACCAATGTGATGGTGCTAAGGTATTCAGGGGAGATATGTCCCCATGATTCAGACACCTTCCACCAGGCCCTACCTATAACACAGTTCTACATGAGATTTGAAGGGAACACACACCCAAACAATATCACCTTGTTACCTTCTACTGCATTTTAATAGATTTTGGTTTTTAGAGCAATTTAAAGTTCACAGCAAAACTGAGAAAAAGGCACAGAGATTTTCATTTATTCTAGTCTTAGTTTTATGTTGCTATAATAGTATGCTACAAATTGAATGATTTATAATGAGTAGTAAGGTATTTGGGCCGTGAATCTGAATGCTGGAAAGTCCAAGAGCATGACACTGGCATCTGGTCAGCCTCTAGTGAGGATCTTCTTGCTGCATCATTTCATGGCGGAACACAGAAGGGCAACTGAGTGTGAGACCTAGAGAGAGGATGGAGCGGAACTTCATGACTTTGTCAGTAACCCACTCCTGTGATAGCTACCCACTCCCACGATAATGTCATTAATCTATTCATGAAGGTAAAGTCCTCGTGACCTAAGTACCTCCTGAAGGTCTCATCTCTTACTACCATCACCATGGATTACATTTCAACATGAGTTTTGGGGAGACATTCAAACCATGGGAAGCCCCAGCTCCTACAAACATATATCTTTTCCCTTTATTAACATCCCTCACCAAAGTAGTATATTTGTTACAATTGGTGAACCTACATTACCACAGCATTATCACCCAGAGTCCATAGTTGGCATTAGGATTCACTCTTGATGTTGTACCCTAGTATTCGGGTTTGGGACAAATGTATAATGACCTGTATTCAATATTATGGTATCATACAGTGTAACTTTATTGTCCTAAAAATCCTCTGTGCTTCACCTATTCATTCCTTCCTCCTCCTAGCCCCTAGCAACCATGGATTTTGATAATGTCTCCATAGTTTTGCTTTTTCCAGAAGATCACATAGTTGGGATCATACAGTATGAAGCCTTTTCAGATTGGTTATTTTCACTTAGTAATATGCATTAAGTTACCTTCATGTCTTTGTACGGCTACTCCACTGCATATTCATTGATTGCAGACAGATACTAACGAAATGCAAGGGCACAGTTAAAGTAAACACAGAGTCTAGGGAATAGATAACATAATTTGCCCAAGAAAAAGCTAGAAAGAACATAGTAGTGTCTTTCTGTATCTTTAATGCTATGTTTTATTTTAGCATTTTTAAACAAAACATCAAAAACAAATTAAGAGGCTAAGGGGCACAGTGACATAACCCAGAAAGAACTTGCTAAGGATGTCAACTTCTACTCATGTGCATCTGTGAGCTCTTTGGCAAGTTTCTTAGACCTTCTGACCCTCCACTCCCTTACACATTAAAAGGAGGCTTTTGGCTAGTCATGGAGGTTCACACTTGCAATCCCAGCACTTTAGGAAGTCAGAGCCGAAAGATCACTTGAAGCCCGGAGTTCGAGACCAGCCTGGGCAATACAATGAGGCTTTGTCTCTATAATTATTTTTAATTAGCTGTGTGTGGTGGCATACACCTGCAGTCCTGGCTACTTGGGAGGCTGAAGTAGGAGGATCACTTGAGCCCAGGAGTCTAGATTGCAATGAGCTATGATCAGGCCACTGTACTCCAGCATGGGAGACAGAGAAAAAAAAAGAGTGGTTTTGGGATTTCAAAAAATATTAACACAGTATCTGACACATTATAAGCACTCAAAACTGTTCCCTTTTAAAGTTCAGTTTAATACATGGCACCTAGCATGACTCCAGTATGGTTTGGTCTGGTCTGTTGGGAGTCTGGCACAGGAGTTCAGTCCAAAATAATAGCCTCTCATGAATTTTATTTAACAATTTAAATTGTTTCTGTCTAGGGGAGAGCATGACCGAAACATAAGCCACTTTAAGGGAGAGACCAAAACATAGGGCATCAGTGCTACTCTCAGTCACCATTATTCTGGGGATTTGGCCTCAGCACATGACTGGTAGGTTGCAGTGCCCTCGTGGTCACATGTATCTTTCAGTTTGTTACTCCAGCAGGAAAGAAACTATTTGGTATTTAGTGGATGGCTGCATGCAGGCATTTACAATCTTCGAAAGAGTACAGCACACCAGGGAGATTAGTGTTACAACCATCAGGAGGATGATACCAAGAGTCTGGAGCACGCCCCTTAGCCAAGTTTCCCAGGAACCAACCCAATTAAAATGAACAAAAGGAAAAACAAAGTTTAATGGCTAGAACAAACTAGAAACTTAGTCTCTGAGTCCAGAGAGTAGTCAATAAATAAGTTTTTAGTTGTTGGTCTCAAAGCATCTTTTGTAGTTCGAACGTCCCCAGTGATGTCTGAACAGCCCAAACGCCAATAACCACAAGATTGTCTACACATAAGCTGTTGTTATCATTTCTCTGAAGTCTATGTCAGGCCACCCAGTTTCAGCTTTCAGAGCTTCAGGAAAGGAGCAGTTTTTGTTCTCAGTGATTCCAAGTCAAAAAGGTGGGAGAAAACTGGAAATGTTGGTTTGAAGAGTCACAGCCAGAGATTGGCTAGAAGGATTCAGGATTCAGTCAAATGTACAGGCAGATAACAAATACTCAAAAACAATGAACAAGGCTAGAATATGATAATGGGTACACTACAGTTTCCTTATGAAATTTAATTTTTTATCTCCATAGTCATCCCCATCTCAAAGACAATCACTGCAAGATCAATCAACCTGCAAAACAGGGCTCATTAAACACAGCCTAATCACCTACCCAGTATAGCAAGAATCGTGATTAACTAAACAGACTCTTTTTAAGTCTACTTTGCTGAAACTTTTAATAAGGAATCTCAGATTAGACCATTAAAAGGCTCTTGAAACTAGGAAGCCAAGCCTCACCATCAGACTTATCTGAAATACCTATAAACTTCAATGGATTTCTCTTTTCTCAAGTTTCCCCAAATACTTTTAAGTTACCTGGACCTTCTTTTTATAAGACCAAGGAATCCCTTGAAGACATGCTTTTTATGCACATTCTCAAATATGACATTCCAGTCAAAATGTTGTTATTATAATCAATATTTCCAATTGACTTACTTAAAAAGAACAGATTTTTTTTTTTTATTATACTTTAAGTTCTAGGGTACATGTGCATAATGTGCAGGTTTGTTACATATGTATACTTGTGCCATGTTGGTGTGCTGCACCCAT